>NC_041383.1:226710719-226811304 GCF_002162155.2 Triticum dicoccoides
CACGTGCTGCCGCTGCCGCCGCCAGCCGCTGTCGCCCCGCCGCCCGCCGAAGTCCACCGCGCCACCGTCGTCCCGAACGCCGAGGTAGCCGCCGTTTTTTTAAACCGTTCGGTTTTATTTCGAAAACCTAGTTTCGTTTTTTAGATTAGATCCGTTCGATTTTTCCCGGTTTTGTTAAATAGCGGACGTTCGTCCGTACGTTCATTTTAACGAACGGTGTTAGCCTGTTCGTTAGCCGCAGACAGCGAACGTTCGTTCGTTAGCCTGTTCGTCAGTTTTCTTTTTCCATGGTTTTTCCGCGATTTTTTTCGATCGCGATTTCTGCCCCGATCTTCGTTTTGGTTTATCTTTTCGGTCGTTTATCGGAATCAGGCGATTCAAGCACCTAGATCTTTGTCTCGAAGCCCTCTTTTTGTTTAACCAACTTGAACAAGATTTTGGTACTGTAAAATTTGACTTGAGTCCAGATTAGTAAACGGATCTTGTTTCTTTCGCCGTTTGAGTTTCGTTGTTTCGTTTGATTTGATTCTTTTTGCAGACCGGAGTTCTTCAGTTGAACTTCTGGTTAGATCTCTTATTTGAGTTTTACACATGATTCTAGTTTGAGTGCTTATGTATGTTATTGTTTGTTTGTGATAGAGTACCCGGAGTGCGAAGCGTGCTACTACGAGTCTCTAGGTTTCACGGATCATCAGCAAGGCAAGTAACACTTTGATCATACCTCTTTACTGCCCAGTTTTTATTGCATTAGAACAACCCTCAAACATTGCATGGTTAGGATTTGATTAACATGTGGGTTTTGGGAAGTACATGAGGTAGTACCTATTGTCCTGTTTATTACCAAACCTTTGGGAGTTACTTTTACGTGATGCTTATACTACTATGCTATGCTCGTAGACGTGGTTGGGTTTGAGTGTATCCATGACAGATGTGAGTACTTAATTAATGGTTAACTTAAGGTGGCTACTTTAATACACATCTAGGTGGATTGCTTGAGGCACCCTGGAGTACCCAGTGGTTGTCAGGGCACCTGGAGAATCCAGTGTTGTCCTAGGATATCCCGGAGTACCCCTGTGATCATCCTATGGTCCGCCACCCAGGCTCAAAGGGATCATAAGATTATTCATGCTAGAAACTTCCGTGTGCAGCCACAAGCCAATATGGGCTCTGGCATAGTTGAGTAAGTTGCGTGAAGCTCTTGAAGAGGTAGACTAGCAGATGTAGTGGGTTGTAGGTGGTACTGTCTATCTAGAGTAGAGAGTTAATGCTTCAGAAAGGCTGTATCTCAAATCTCTGACCATGGATGTATTCGAGTCTTGTGGGGAAAGTGCGCAAACCTCTGCAGAGTGTACAAACTAATCATGGTTAGCTGTGTCCCCGGTTATGGATGTTTTGAGTATCTAGTTCTTGGATTATCATGTTGATCCCGTCACTCTAAAATAATTTGATTGGGTTAATGATGATGTTTAATTGGGATTGAGTTGGAGGAACCTTCTCAATGTTTAACAACCACCATGATAGTTAAATAAAATTTATTACTTTGTTGTAGGGAAAAATTGGCTTTATGCAAAACAGTAACCATAGAGCTTTCCACCAGCCATATTGCATGTAGTGATAGCAACTATTCTGTTCATTACTTTATGTGTTACATTGCCAGCATATTCCATGTGCTGACCCGTTTCGGGTTGCAACGTTCATGTTGCAGACTTTTTGGACGACAAGTAAGGTGCCATAGGTCGTTGTCTTACACTCAGCTATGCCGTTGGAGTTGATGGACTCACTTTATCTTTCAAGCCTTCCGCTGTTATCGATTATAGATGGCCTTAAGACATATTATTGTAATAAGTTTCTTTTTTGAGACATTCAATGTAATAAGTGTGTGATTGCTACTTTGTTATAAATCCTCAAGTACTGTGCGTGTCAGCATTACCGATCTAGGGATGACACTGATGCACAGAGATCAGACTATTTGAGGTCTGGTCGCTACACCATGGTATCAGAGCACACGCTGACTGTAGGACATGACCACTAAGCTAAAACCCTAGATCACTACTCTATTCTCATTTCTGACCTCTCTCCTTTTTACTCTATAGGATGGCGGATGTAAGGAACAAGTTCACCCAACCGGATGAAGATACACCTTTTGGATGACACTTGAAGGAAGTTACTCGGTACCTGAACATAGGAATACCAAGCTTCACCGGGACCTACATCGCCACTTTACCGGAATAGGAGCATTGGATGATTCGAGTTCAAGTTTCAGGGTGGACGTTCACGCCAGTCACTGAGCCCATAGAGTTTTCTTTTGATGCACCAACCTGGAGTCTAGGAAAGAGCATGGCAGCCCACATCACCATGGGATGCACTGGAGAAGTTTACCACAAGGATCTTAAGGATACTATCTACCAGATTTGTGGGTGCCGAGATGAGCAATGGGAGATGATTAGCACCAGAAGGGATAGGTCCATTGCAGCTTTCATCCAGGAGTTAAACCAACACATTCGCCGCCAGGAGAACCAGATGTGCGCAGGCATGATAGATCTGAAGAAGGCAATGATCAGGATCACAGAGCTGGAGGAAGAACTCAAGTCTACACTCGATGGATATGAGGAAGAAATGATGATACTCGTGGAGAAGAATGACGATCTGACAAGGAAGATAGGAGTATTCATGGGAGACCCCGCGCCAGGAGGAGAAGACGACGATTCTACTTGTCCGGAGAACTACATCATCATCGATGACACCGACTCAGATCCCGACGATAGCGATGATGACTATGTTGATGAAGCTGGAGCAGATATCATGGAGTCTTCCACTGATTAAAACTTCTAGTCAACCACCACATCAGTAGTAGTATTCCCCCATGCATATAGTATAGTCCGCGCAATTTTGTAATGATAGTTAGACCGATTGTATGCCCTTGTTTGAATTTATTGGAGTGATATGGTTGTGTTTGTCTCATGTGCATATGGGTAGTGTTTTCCCTCTAGACCTCATTCTTGTTGGGGAACGTAGTAATTTCAAAAAAATTCCTACGCACACGCAAGATCATGGTGATGCATAGCAACGAGAGGGGAGAGTGTTGTCCACGTACCCTCGCAGACCGAAAGCGGAAGCGTTAGCACAACGTGGTTGATGTAGTCGTACGTCCTCACGATCCGACCGATCAAGTACCGAATGTACGACACCTCCGAGTTCAGCACACGTTCAGCTCGATGACGTCCCATGAACTTCGATCCAGCAGAGCTTTGCGGGAGAGTTCCATCAGCACGACAGCGTGATGATGGTGTTGATGATGCTACCTACGCAGGGCTTCGCCTAAGCACCACTACGATATTACCGAGGTGGAATATGGTGGAGGGGGGCACCACACACGGCTAAGAGATCAATGATCAATTGTTGTGTCTAGAGGTGCCCCCTGCCCCGTATATAAAGGAGCAAGGGGGACGCGGCCGGCCAGGAGGAGGGCGCGCCAAGGGGGAAGTCCTACTCCCGTCGGGAGTAGGACTCCTCCTTTCCTTGTAGTAGTAGGAGAAGGGGGAAAGGGAGAGAGAGAGAGAGAGGAAGGAAAGGGGGCGCCGCCCCCCTCCTTGTCCAATCCAGACTAAAGGGGAGGGGGTGCACGGCCTGCCCTGGCCGCCCCTCCTCTTCTCCACTAGGGCCCATGAGGCCCAATAAACCCCCCGAGGGGTTCCGGTAACCCCCTGGCACTCCGGTATATGTCCGAAACCTTCTGAAACCATTCCGGTGTCCGAACATAGCCATCCAATATATTGATCTTTACGTCTCGACCAGTTTGAGACTCCTCGTCATGTCGGACATCATATCCGGGACTCCGAACTACCTTCGGTACATCAAAACACAAAAACTCATAATACCGATCGTCACCAAACTTTAAGCGTGCGGACCCTACGGGTTCGAGAACTATGTAGACATGACCGAGACTCGTTTCCGGTCAATAACCAATAGCGGAACCTGGATGCTCATATTGGTTCCCACATATTCTACGCAGATCTTTATCGGTCAAACCGCATAACTACATACGTTGTTTCCTTTGTCATCGATATGTTACTTGCCCGAGATTCGATCGTCGGTATCTCAATACCTAGTTCAATCTCGTTACCGGCAAGTCTCTTTACTCGTTATGTAATGCATCATCCCGCAACTAACTCATTAATCACATTTCTTGCAAGGCTTATAGTGATGTGCATTACCGAGAGGGCCTAGAGATACCTCTCTGACAATCGGAGTGACAAATCCTAATCTTGAAATATGCCAACTCAACAAGTACCTTTGGAGACACCTGCAGAGCTCCTTTATAATCACCCAGTTATATTGTGACGTTTGGTAGCACACAAAGTGTTCCTCCGGTAAACGGGATTTGCATAATCTCATAGTCATAGGAACATGTATAAGTCATGAAGAAATCAATAACAACATACTAAATGATCAAGTGCTAAGCTAACGGAATGGATCAAGTCAATCACATCATTCTCCTAATGATGTGATCCCATTAATCAAATGACAACTCATGTCTATGGCTAGGAAACTCAACCATCTTTGATCAACGAGCTAGTCAAGTAGAGGCATACTAGTGACACTATGTTTGTCTATGTATTCACACATGTATTATGTTTCCGGTTAATACAGTTCTAGCATGAATAATAAACATTTATCATGATATGAGGAAATAAATAATAACTTTATTATTGCCTCTAGGACATATTTCCTTCAGTCTCCCACTTGCACTAGAGTCAATATTCTAGATTACACAGTAATGATTCTAACACCCATGGAGTCTTGGTGCTGATCATGTTTTGCTCGTGGAAGAGGCTTAGTCAACGGGTCTGCAACATTCAGATCCGTATGTATCTTGCAAATCTCTATGTCTCCCACCTAGACTTGGTCCCGGATGGAATTGAAGCGTCTCTTGATGTGCTTGGTTCTCTTGTGAAATCTGGATTCCTTTGCCAGGACAATTGCAGTAGTATTGTCACAAAAGATTTTCATTGGACCCGATGCACTAGGTATGACACCTAGATCGGATATGAACTCCTTCATCCAGACTCCTCCATTTGCTGCTTCCGAAGCAGCTATGTACTCCGCTTCACACGTAGATCCCGCCACGACGCTTTGTTTAGAACTGCACCAACTGACAGCTCCACCGTCCAATATAAACACGTATCCGGTTTGCGATTTAGAATCGTCCGGATCAGTGTCAAAGCTTGCATCGACGTAACCATTTATGACTAGCTCTTTGTCACCTCCATAAACGAGAAACATATCCTTAGTCCTTTTTAGGTATTTCAGGATATTCTTGACCGCTGTCCAGTGATCCACTCCTGGATTACTTTGGTACCTCCCTGCTAAACTAATAGCAAGGCACACATCAGGTCTGGTACACAGCATTGCGTACATGATAGAGCGTATGGCTGAAGCATAGGGAACATCTTTCATTTTCTCTCTATCTTGTGCAGTGGTCGGGCATTGAGTCTGACTCAACTTCACACCTTGTAATACAGGCAAGAACCCTTTCTTTGCTTGATCCATTTTGAACTTTTTCAAAACTTTATCAAGGTATGTGCTTTGTGAAAGTCCAATTAAGCGTCTTGATCTATCTCTATAGATCTTGATGCCCAATATATAAGCAACTTCACCGAGATCTTTCGTTGAAAAACTTTTATTCAAGTATCCTTTTATGCTATCCCGAAATTCTATATCATTTCCAACCAACAATATGTCGTCTACATATAATATTAGAAATGCTACAGAGCTCCCACTCACTTTGTTGTAAATACAGGCTTCTCCAAAAGTCTGTATAAACCATATGCTTTGATCATACTATCAAAATGTTTATTCCAACTCCGAGAGGCTTGCACCAGTCCATAAATGGATCGCTGGAGCTTGCACACTTTGTTAGCACCTTTCGGATCGACAAAACCTTCTGGTTGCACCATATACAACTCTTCTTCCAGAAATCCATTCACGAATGCAGTTTTGACATCCATTTGCCAAATTTCATAATCATAAAATGCGGCAATTGCTAACATGATTCGGACAGACTTAAGCATCACTACGGGCGAGAAAGTCTCATCGTAGTCAACCCCTTGAACTTGTCGAAAACCTTTCGCAACAAGTTGAGCTTTGTAGACAGTAACATTACCATCAGCGTCAGTATTCTTCTTGAAGATCCATTTATTCTCGATGGCTTGCCGATCATCGGGCAAGTCAACCAAAGTCCATACTTTGTTCTCATACATGGATCCCATCTTAGATTTCATGGCCTCAAGCCATTTTGCGGAATCTGGGCTCATCGTCGCTTCCTCATAGTTTGTAGGTTCGCCATGGTCAAGTAACATGACCTCCAGAATAGGATTACCATACCACTCTGGTGCGGATCTTACTCTAGTTGACCTACAAGGTTCGGTAGTAACTTGATCTGAAGTTTCATGATCAATATCATTAGCTTCCTCACTAATTGGTGTAGGCGTCATAGGAACTGGTTTCTGTGATGAACTACTTTCCAATAAGGGAGCAGGTACAGTTACCTCATCAAGTTCTACTTTCCTCCCACTCACTCCTTTCGAGAGAAATTCCTTCTCTAGAAAGGATCCAAATTTAGCAACAAAAGTCTTGCCTTCGGATCTGTGATAGAAGGTGTACCCAATAGTCTCCTCTGGGTATCCTATGAAGACACACTTCTCCGATTTGGGTTCGAGCTTATCAGGTTGAAGTTTTTTCAAATAAGCATCGCAGCCCCAAACTTTAAGAAACGACAACTTTGGTTTCTTGCCAAACCATAGTTCATAAGGCGTCATCTGAACGGATTTTGATGGTGCCCTATTTAACGTGAATGCAGCCGTCTCTAAAGCATAACCCAAAACAATAGCGGTAAATCAGTAAGAGACATCATTGATCGCACCATATCTAGTAAAGTACGATTACGGCGTTCGGACACACCATTACGTTGTGGTGTTCCGGGTGGCGTGAGTTGCAAAACTATTCCGCATTGTTTCAAATGTAGACCAAACTCGTAACTCAAATATTCTCCTCCACGATCAGATCGTAGAAACTTTATTTTCTTGTTACGATGATTTTCCACTTCACTCTGAAATTCGTTGAACTTTTCAAATGTTTCAAACTTATGTTTCATTAAGTAGATATACCCATATCTGCTCAAATCATCAGTGAAGGGGAGAAAATAATGATACCCGCCGCGAGCCTCAATGTTCATTGGACCACATACATCAGTATGTATGATTTCCAACAAATCTGTTGCTCGCTCCATAGTTCCAGAGAATGGCGTTTTAGTCATCTTGCCCATGAGGCATGGTTCGCAAGTACCAAGTGATTCATAATCAAGTGATTCCAAAAGTCCATCAATATGGAGTTTCTTCATGCGCTTTACACCAATATGACCCAAACGACAGTGCCACAAATAAGTTGCACTATCATTATCAACTCTGCATCTTTTGGCTTCAACATTATGAATATGTGTATCACTACTATCGAGATTTAACAAAAATAGACCACTCTTCAAGGGTGCATGACCATAAAAGATATTACTCATATAAATAGAACAACCATTATTCTCTGATTTAAATGAATAACCATCCCGCATCAAACAAGATCCAGATATAGTGTTCATGCTTAATGCTGGAACCAAATAACAATTATGCAGGTCTAAAACTAATCCCAAAGGAAGATGTAGAGGTAGCGTGCCGACCGCGATCACATCGACTTTGGAACCATTTCCCACGCGCATCCTTAGCCAATCTTCGCTCAATCCATAGTCCCTGTTTCGAGTTGCAAATATTAGCAACATAACCAGTATCAAATGCCCAGGTGCTACTGCGAGCATTAGTAAGATACACATCAATAACATGTATATCACATATACCTTTGTTCACCTTGCCATCCTTCTTATCCGCCAAATACTTGGGGCAGTTCCGCTTCCAGTGACCAGTCCCTTTGCAGTAGAAGCACTCAGTCTCAGGCTTAGGTCTAGACTTGGGTTTCTTCTCTTGAGCGGAAACTTGCTTGCCGTTCTTCTTGAAGTTCCCCGTCTTCTTTCCTTTGCCCTTTTTCTTGAAACTAGTGGTCTTATTGACCATCAACACTTGATGCTCCTTCTTGATTTCTACCTCCGCAGCTTTTAGCATTGCGAAGAGCTTGGGAATAGTCTTGTTTATCCCTTGCATATTATAGTTCATCACGAAGCTCTTGTAGCTTGGTGGCAGTGATTGAAGAATTCTGTCAATGACACTATCATCAAGAAGATTAACTCCCAGTTGAATCAAGTGATTATTATACCCAGACATTTTGAGTATATGTTCACTGACAGAACTATTCTCCTCCATCTTGGAGCTATAGAACTTATTGGAGACTTCATATCTCTCAATCCGGGCATTTGCTTGAAATATTAACTTCAACTCATGTCATGGAATTAACACGTCAAATATCCTAGCAAGAGGACTTAGCCGTGGAGCCATCGCAACGAATTTAGCAAAAAGGGGTTAAACCGGACAAAGGACACGGGAAGTTTATACTGGTTCGGCCCCTTGCGGTGAAGGTAAAAGCCTACGATCCAGTTGTTGTGTGATTGATTGATCTCGATGAGCAGGGAGTGAATCCGCTTTACCTATCTCTCGAGCTATTGTTTCTTGTCCTTGAACCATCGTCGGGTCGTCCCTTTATATACACAGGTTGATGCCCGGCGGTTTAGAGAACACCGAGGCTGGCTCATACAAGTGTCTGGATCGGTTTGTACCTTTCCTAACTTACAACACAAGTTTACACATCTCATGCCGGATTACATTTATGGGCTCTAAACCGCCTTTGGGCCCTGGGCCTCAAAGCTTCAATGGTAGAGCGCCATACTCCTTGTCTTCATGGCTTCAATACAGATGAGCATAAACCGGCCCCTCCTGGGCGGTTTACGCTCAGTAGTTATATCCCCAACATCAGGCCCCAGATTGATTTGAACCTGTTCATGTCAATCTTCAATACTTAGAAAAAATTCTTTGAACACCTTCCTATGATCCTTGTAAACCGCCATGACATTCCCTCCGTGTGAGCTTGGTAAACTGCCATGACATCATCTTCTAAAATTGCAGTAAATCGTAATGATGTAATCTTTGTATAAAAACCTGTAAATGCTTCTTTTATTAATTAATCCCGAAGACCGAGGCGACAGCTGTATTAGATATCCAATTTTTGGCTCCTAGATTCTCGCGCGTGTTGTCTATCCCTTTGCCCTTATAAATAAGACTGGGGGTCCTTTCCATTTTCCCCCCTTGCCTCTTAGTCTCTTCTTCTTCTTCCTCACGACCCCGAAGAACTCGAGCTCAGCCGCCGCCGTCGTCCTTTGAGCACTGCATCGACAAGGCCACTGCATCAACCTGATCATACCAGAGAACTGCAACACTTCTCCGCCGCTCCTGTGAAGCCGGTAAGCCTTCCTTCTTCAACCCTAGATCTGCATTAGGGTTTCATACCTTCGACGGTGTTCATCAGTGTCCATCGTTATTCGTTTACTTTCCCTTACTGTCTCATCGAATCTAGACAAACTTGATATCTTTCCTTTTCATCTGAAGCTATAATTTTATTTTGCCTAGCCATAATATCCCCTCTTTCATGAACAGATCCCATCTGAACCTTTGCTATACCGCTGTTGCCATTTTAGATCTTTGATATTTTTCCTTTTCCTGAAGTGCGCTAGATCCATAATGATAACCTTGGCTTGTGAAACCTGTTTGCGTAGCACTTAGCAATTTTCAAATCTATTTTCTTCCATACCACTGTAGGTGGTTTAACCTTTAGAAAATGATAATCCACCAAGTACCATTAGCCCTCACGTAAACCGCCATCTTTACTTAAGCATCAGTATCCGGTTTAATGTGCACACACGCTCTGACTAAATCCCCCGATTTGACACCGGTTTATGCATATCAATCTTGACCGTGAACCGTCATTCAAACTTCCTTTACAGTTTGTCATCAAAAATGGCCAAACAGTTCTCCTCTTGCAATTGGGTTCCCTCCCGGATTATAGAAGAGCAACTTACTGGGTATGTTGTGACTGGCGCTTTAGCAAAGAAAGAGATCATTCATTGGAGAGTCCCGAGTACTGAAAATCCTCCTGAACCTCAAGATGGAGAGGTAGTTGTGTTTATGCAGCATCTGGACCGAGGGTTTAGCCCTCCCGGATCAAAAAATTTCCGTGATGTACTTGCCAACTTCCAACTCCACCCTCAAGACATTGGACCGAACTCTGTGTCCAACATTTGCAATTTCCAAGTGTTCTGTGAAGTTTATCTGCAAGAAGAACCGACTGTTGAACTTTTCAGAGACTTCTTCCACTTGAACCACCGTACTGAATTTACCGATGGCCCCAATACTGAACTTGGCGGAGTGTCGATTTAAAAAAGGAAAGAAGTCAATTTTCCTCATGCTAAACATCACAGCCACCCCAAGGATTGGAATCAGACGTGGTTCTACTGCCGGAACACTACTCCTGCTGATGAAAATCCTCTGTCGGGTTATCATGCTTACCGGCTCACCAATGAACATCCACTGCCTCAACGGCTTACAGCTAGAGAATGATCAACATATGCACCACAACTTTCTAAGCTCCGGGCTCTTATGGCAAACAGTTTAATCGGTATTGACCTTGTCCGTTGCTGGGTTTCATGGGGTATCTTGCCCTTAAGCCGCCGCACCAGATTAATGTACGAATATACTGGGGATGTCAAGGATCCTCAACGACACACTGAAATACAGATGACTGATGATGAAATCACTGAGTCTGTCAAAAAGATGCTAGATGAACCGATATCTGAGTGCAGCAAGACCGGGCTGATCCCTTTTATGCCTCCAACAAACCGCCAACTGTAAGAATTTATCTTTTTGTTTTTAATCCGCCTCCTTTTTAACATTTTCTGATAGCCTTCTGTTTATCCTTACAGGACAAAGATCCGTTCTGGAATAGAAAAACTCAAGACAAACTGGTGAAACCACAAGACAAACCGGTGAGAGCGCCTCGTGCTAAGAGCAAGGCCACAAAGAGGCCAGCAAAGAAGAAAACCGCAGAGTCCTCTGATCCGCCCGAAGATGTTGATGACTCGGAACCAGAGGTAGAACTTGACTCCCTTGGTTCGTTTTTCATGCATCTTATTGGCAGTGATCATTATCAGGATGATACGGAAGCCAGTCGTGCTGACCACGTAGATGTAATCTCCCTTTCCTCCAATTCAGATCTTGTGCCAGTATGAAAACTCTGTTGCGCAGTCCGGAAAGTGAAACATTCACGTCCTCTCACTCATTTGGATCCACACTTTTCTTTTAAGACACAGCACCCTGAAGCTCGTCGCACAACCCGGCACAGTGGCCAATAAGTCACCTCCTTCGGTTTACCGGACACACCGGTTCGGAAGCGCCGTGCAGAGGTCTCTTGTAATTCTAACAAATCTTATCCCTTGGAGGGTTGCTTCCGATACCCTCTTTATCTGTCTGATTCGAATTATCAGGGAACTTTCAATTCATCCTCTGGCGACTCATCAACCACACAGATGCCTCCCCTCAAGACCGTCCCTGGGTAAGTATAATAATTTTAGTTTTGCTTTCTTGCACCGGTTTACCATATTAACCTTTGTTTGTTACTTGCAGCACCAAAGCCCGACTCAGCAAAAAAGCCAAACTGAGTGCTCCCACTGAGGAGAATTCGTCTTTTGAACCGGAGAGGACTTCAGAGGCTGCTGATCGAGATGCTGATGTTGCTCTGGATGATCCAGTGCCACAAGATCAAGACACTTATGTTGATCCACCAGAAGTTAATCCGGCTAGTCCTCATGCTGATTCGCCAAGCCCAGCTACCAATCCACCAAGTCTAGCTGCTAATCTTCCAAGCCCAGCAAGAGCCACTACTAAACCATCCAACACAGATGAGATTGTTGATGGCAAGTGATACGTCTCCAATGTATCTACTTTTCCTAACACTTTTGCCCTTGTTTTGGACTCTAACTTGCATGATTTGAATCAAACTAACCCGGACTGACGTTGTTTTCAGCAGAACTGCCATGATGTTGTTTTATGTGTAGAAAAGAAAAGTTCTCGGAATGTCCTGAAAATCCACTGAGGCACTTTTTGGAATTAATAAGAATTATTGGGCGAAAGAAAAACACCAAGGGGCCCACACCCTATCCACGAGACAGGGGGGCACGCCCCCCCCCTCGGGGCGTGCCCCCTGGACCTCCACCGACCTCAACTCCAACTCCATATATTCACGTTCGGGGAGAAAAAATTAAGGAGAAAGTTTCATCGCGTTTTACAACATGGAGCCGCCGCCAAGCCCTAATCTCTCTCAGGAGGGCCGATCTGGAGTCCGTTCGGGCTCTGAAGAGGGGGATTCATCGCCGTCGTCATCATCAACCATCCTCCATCACCAATTTCATGATGCTCATCGCCGTGCGTGAGTAATTCCATCGTAGGCTTGCTGGACGGTGATGGGTTGGATGAGATTTACCATTTAATCAAGTTAGTTTTGTTAGGGTTTGATCCCTAGTATCCACTATGTTCTGAGATTGATGTTGCTATGACTTTGCTATGCTTAATGCTTGTCACTAGGGCCCGACTGCCATGATTTTAGATCTGAACCTATTATGTTTTCATGAATATATGTGTGTTCTTGATCCTATCTTGCAAGTCTAGAGTCACCTATTATGTGTTATGATCCGACAACCCCGAAGTGACAATAATCAGGATACTTCTCGATCATGACCATAGTTTGAGGAGTTCATGTATTCACTATGTGCTAATTCTATGTTCCGGTTCTCTATTAAAAGGAGGCCTTAATATCCCTTAGTTTCCGCTAGGACCCCGCTGCCACGGGAGAGTAGGACAAAAGATGTCATGCAAGTTCTTTTCCATAAGCACGTATGACTATTTACGGAATACATGCCTACATTACATTGATGAACTGGAGCTAGTTCTGTGTCACCCGATGTTATAACTATTACATGAGGAATCACATTCGCCATAATTATCCATCACTGATCCATTGCCTACGAGCTTTTCACATATTGTTCTTTGCTTATTTACTTTTCCGTTGCTACTGTTACAACTACTACAAAAACCCAAAAACTATTATCTTTACTTTTGCTATTGTTACCTTTATTATCATACTACTTTGCTACTAAATACTTTGCTGCAGATACTAAGTTATCCAGGTGTGGTTGAATTGACAACTCAACTGCTAATACTCAAGAACATTCTTTGGCTCCCCTTGTGTCGAATCAATAAATTTGGGTTGAATACTTTACCCTCGAAAGCTGTTGTGATCCCCTACACTTGTGGGTTATCAAGACTAATTTCTGGCACCGTTGCCGGGAGCATAGCTCTATTCTCTGAGTCACTTGGGATTTATATTTGTTGATCACTATGAAGAACTTGAAAGACGACCGAACTACTATTTTGCCCTCAACTACGAGGGGAGGTAAGGAACTGCCATCTAGCTCTGCACTAGATTCTCCTTCCGTTATTAGTAAGCTTGCGACACCTAAACCTGTTACAGCTATGAACTCTGATATGTCGCATGTTATTGATGATGCCACTTCTGCTATGCATGATGAAACTACTTCTGTGCGTGATACTACTTTGCCATTAGGTGAATTTCTTGATGAACAACTTGCTAGAGTTAGGGGGAATGAAATTATTGAAGATGCTATTATTAATGATAGTGATGATGAAAGTTCTCCCAATGATTATGAATTTTCTGTTGTTCCTGAGGGTTATATTATGAATGAAGAAGCCGCTAGAGCTATCTTTGCTTGCAATGATAGATATGATCTTAAGAAATTATTAGCTAAATGGAAGCAGCAGTCTCTTAATGCTAGAATGAAACCCGACCCTACTTTTGCTACTTCACCTATCTGTGTTACTGATAAGGATTATGAATTCTCTGTTGATCCTGAGATTATTACTTTAGTTGAATCTGATCATTTTTATGGCCTTGAATCTGAAACTGTTGTGGCACATCTTACCAAGTTGAATGATATAGCTACCCTGTTTACTCATGATGAGAAGTCTCGCTATTTTTATATCCTTAAGATATTTACGTTCTCATTAAAGGGTGATGCTAAGACTTGGTACAATTCTCTTGCTCCTAGTTGTGTGCGTAGTCCCCAAGATATGATTTATTACTTCTCTGCTAAATATTTCCCTGCTCATAAGAAACAAGCTGCCTTGCGGTAAATATATAATTTTGTGCAAATCAAAGAAGAGAGTCTCCCACAAGCTTGGGGGAGGCTTCTCCGATTACTTAATGCTTTGCCTGATCATCCTCTCAAGAAAAATGAAATACTTGATATCTTTTATAATGGACTAACTGATGCTTCCAAGGACTACTTGGATAGTTGTGCTAGTTATGTTTTCAGGGAAAGAACAGTCGACGAAGCTGAATAACTATTGAATAATATGTTGACTAATGAAAATAATTGGACTCTTCCTAAGCCAATTCCTGAGGCAATTCCTGAACCAACTGAGCCAACTCCTGAGCCTATTCCTAAACCCACTGTGAAGAAGAGAGGTGTTTTATTTCTCAGTCCCGAAGATATGCAAGAGGCAAAGAAATCAATGAAAGAAAAAGGTATTAAAGCTGAAGATGTTAAGAATTTACCTCCTATTGAAGAAATACATGGTCTTAATATACCGCCTGTTGAAGAACCACATTGTCTTGATAACCCGACGCAGGTAGTAAAGGTAAATTCTCTCTATAGATATGATAAAGTTGAAATCCCCTCTACTAAATTTCATAGCCCATGCTTAGATGAATTTGATGACTTTATGGCTAGACAAGAAAGTTTTAATGCTTATGTTGGTAGAGAGTTAAAGAATAATGCTTTCGAGATAGGACGCATGAGCGATAATATGGCTAGAGTTAAAGGTGAACTCAAACCCATTAGCAAATATACTTCTATGGTTGCTACTCAAGCTGAGCAAGTACTTAAAGCTCAAATTGATTTGCTTGATGAATTAAATAATAAAAATGACTTTGCTGTTAGAGTGGCTACTAGAACTGGTAGAATGACTCAGGAACCTTTGTATCCTGAAGGCCACCCTAAGAGAATCGAACAAGATTCTCAGAGAAATAATTTAGAGGCACCTAGTTCTTCTAAAAAGAAGAAAAAGAAAAACGATAGAACTTTGCATGCTTCTAGTGAACCTACTGTAGAAACACCTGAGAATCCCAATGATATTTCTATCTCTGATGTTGAAACTCAATCAGGTAATGAACATGAACCTAGTGATAATGTTAATGATAATGTTCATGTTGATGCTCAACCTAGCAAAAACAATGATGTAGAGATTGAACCTGCTGTTCATCTTGATAACCCACAATCAAAGAATCAACATTATGATAAGAGAGATTTTGTTGCTAGGAAGCACGGTAGAGAAAGAGAATCATGGGTTCAAAAACCCATGCCCTTTCCTCCTAAACCATCCAAGACAAAGGATGATGAGGATTTTGAGTGCTTTGCTGAAATGATTAGACCTATTTTCTTACGTATGTGCTTAACTGATATGCTTAAAGTAAATCCTTATGCTAAGTATATGAAGGATATCATCACAAATAAAAGAAAGATACCGGAAGCTGAAATTTCCACCATGCTTGCTAATTACACTTTTAAGGGTGGAATACCAAAGAAACTTGGAGATCCGGGGGTACCAACTATACCATGCTCCATTAAAAGAAATTATGTTAGAACTGCTTTATGTGATCTTGGAGCCGGTGTTAGTGTTATGCCTCTCTCTTTATATCGTAGACTTGAATTGAATAAGTTGACACCTACTGAAATATCTTTGCAAATGGCTGATAAATCAACTGCTATACCTATCGGTATTTGTGAGGATGTGCCTGTTGTGGTTGCAAATGTCACTATCTTAACGGACTTTGTTATTCTTGATATTCCCGAGGACGATAGTATGTCGATTATCCTTGGTAGACCTTTTCTTAATACTGCAGGGGCTGTTATTGATTGCAACAAAGGCAATGTCACTTTTCATGTTAATGGCAATGAGCATACGGTACACTTTCCGAGGAAACAATCTCAAGTTCATAGCATCAATTCTATTGGAAAAGTTCCAACTATCATTTTTGGAGGTTTTGAATTTCCTCTTCCTACTGTCAAGAAAAAGTATGATATTCTTATTGTTGGGGATTTTCATATCCCCGTTGAGGTAACTTAGTGTTATTCGAAATTTCTCCGGTTCCGTGTTATTCGGAATGAGTTTGTTAACAAGACTTGATCAACCTTGTTAGTGGATTCATTTTGATGATCATGAGGTGGATGAAACTAGAAGGCACAACCTTCTCTACCCTCTTTTTACTTTCTGTTATTTAGAATAAATAAAGCAAAAATAGTATTATCTGTCTGTTTCTGAATTATCCGTGCATTAAAAAATATCCCGAAAATAAAAGTGCTCCAAATGCCCTGCAAATTTAGTATGATTTTTATGGAATATTTGAGGATTTTAGGCACTCAAAACACTGCAGGAGGGGCAAGCACCAGGCCACGAGAGTGGAGGGCGCCCCCCCACCTGGGCGCGCCCCCTGTCTCGTGGGCCCCTGGTGGCCCCCTCCACTTATGCCAGCACCCACACACTTCATCTTCTACCCAAAAAAATCCCCATCCAGCTCAAGCACGAGTTTTAGCTCTTTTTGCTGCGATTTTCGATCTCCTTGCTCAAAGCTCCATTCACAAAACTGCTTTGGGAGATTGTTGCTTGGTATGTGACTCCTCCATTGGTCCAATTAGTTTTTGTTCTAGTGCTTTATTCATTGTAAATTTTTGCTGCATAGGTGACCATGTTCTTGAGCTTGCATGTTGAATTTATGAGGTCCCAAGCAATTCTAATGCATGACATAGGCTCTAGGCACTTGTAGGAGTAGTTTCTACCAATCTTGTTTAGTTTTATTCACTTTTATTTTGAAGTTACTAAAATTTCAGAAATTTTCAGAAAATGATAAGGAAATTTTTGAGGGGCTCTTCTAGCCAAAGCTCTCAGGAAATACAAGCCAAAGAGAAGGAAAAAGCCAAGTATAATCTTCCTCGCTTAGCGGAAGTGCGGTCGTGTGAATGGCCATGCAATGACTTCTTGAAAGAAGCTGGAATTCATGAAGATTTTTATTCTTTGATCAAGACTGTAGGCCTCACCAGTTTCATCAACGACCGGATCGATCAGTATCTCTTATTCGCCAATACTTTCGTGCAAAACTTTTATTACTATCCTAAGAAGTCACCGCCTGCAGTATCATTTCATTTATATGATGAATTTAAAGTAATGTCTTTACGTAATTTTTGCGCGGTATGTAGGATACCTTATGAGGGAGAATTAGAGGAACCCCATCGTAAAGATGTGGATGGCTTTGTTAATACTATCGTTGCAGAGGAGCCAAAGAAGGGTTCCAAGGCAAAAATCTCTAGCATACATTTTCCTGTTTTACGCTACTTTGCCATATTTGCTAGTAGATGCTTGATTGGTCGTGGAAATAGTGGAAGCTTTAGTGTTCCTGATATTATCATTCTTCAACATGCCTGAGGGAGTCCTGGACTAAGGGGTGTTCGGACAGCCAGACTATCATCGTCCGCCGGACTCCAAGACTACGAAGATACAAGATTGAAGACTCCGTCCCGTGTCCGGATGGGACTTTCCTTGGCATGGAAGGCAAGCTTGGCAATACGGATATGTAGATCTCCTACCATTGTAACCGACTCTGTGTAACCCTAGCCCTCTCCGGTGTCTATAAAAACCGGAGGGCTTTAGTCCGTAGGACATAACCTCCATTACAACAATCATACCATAGGCTAGCTTCTAGGGTTTAGCCTCCTTGATCTCGTGGTAAATCCACTCTTGTAATACACATCATCAATATTAATCAAGCAGGACGTAGGGTTTTACCTCCATCAAGAGGGCCCGAACCTGGGTAAAACATCGTGTCCCTTGTCTCTTGTTACCATCCGCCTAGACGCACAGTTCGGGACCCCCTACCCGAGATCCGCCGGTTTTGACACCGACATTGGTGCTTTCATTGAGAGTTCCTATGTGTCGTCACCGATAGGCTCGATGGCTTCTTCAATCAACAACGCCGTCCAGGGTGAGACTTTTCTCCCCGGACAGATCTTCGTATTCGGCGGCTTAGCACTGCGGGCCAACTCACTTGGCCATCTGGAGCAGATCGAAACTTACGCCCCTGGCCGTCAGGTCAGGTTCAGAAGCCTAAACTTCACGGCCGACATCCGCGGGGACTTGATCTTCGACGGACTCGAGCCATAGCCGAGCGCGCCGCGCTGTCACGATGGGCATGATTTAGCTCTGCCGCCAGACAGTGCCTTGGTGGCCGCACACGAATCCGCTCCGGCCCTCAGTCCGGAGCCAGTCGCCCAGATCGAGGACCGGTGGCTGGACACCGCCTCGGGGGCTGCACCTTCCATGGCGATGGAACCGAACACTAACCTTGTCCCTTGTAAAGATCGTGACTCCGAGGTGCCGGACTCCCTGCCGGACTCCGAACCTCCTGCGCCCCTGCCAATCGAATCTGATTGGGCGCTGATCATGGAGTTCACCGCCGCGGACATCTTCCAACAGTCACCCTTTGGCGACATCCTAAATTCGCTAAAACATCTCTCACTATCCGGAGAACCCTGGCCGGATTATGGCCAGGACGGTTGGGATGCGGACGACGAAGAAATTCGAATCCCTCCCACCACCCACTTTGTAGCCACTGTCGACGATCTAACAGACATGCTAGACTATGACTCCGAAGACATCGACGGTATGGACGACGATGCCGGAGACGAACAAGAACCAGCGCCTGCAGGGCATTGGAAGACCACCCCAACACATGATGTATATATGGTGGATACCCAAAAAGGAAGCGATGATGAGGAACAATGGGGCGCGGCAAAGGATAACCCCGCCGGTAAACAACCAAAGCGGCGACGCAAGCGCCGCCCTAAGACCCGCCTCGACAAAGACAACATACCTAATGACCCAGTGTTAGAGCAGGGTAAACCAGTGGATGACGAACATGCAACTAAGCAACCGTCCGAACAGGATGAATCAGATAATCAATCCAATCCCGGCGAAACCAACAGTCGGACGACCTCACACCGGACATACTGCCGGAACACAAAAACCTTCACGGAAGACTCGTCGCCACCGCAAGAAGCCTGAAGAAGGAAAAACGGAAGCTCAAAACAGCGGAAGACATACTCAGAGCGAGGTGGAGCAAAGTGCTCAAAACCGCAGACAAATACGGCAATGGCCATCAATCAAAGAGCTATCTGAAGCGCAAGCTGCTGCCAAAATTTGACGAGGAAGCCATAGAGCCCCCACATTCAAAAAACAAAGAGGCCGCCTGGCCGGATAGACGACCAGAGGCCCAAATCTACAAGCGGCGCCACACATAAGCCGACTCATGACCCTGGGAAAACAGATGGCCCAGCCAGGTCCATTTACGGGCCAAAAAAGAGGGCCCCGGGAAGCAGCACAACACGTCAAGTGTTCGAAGACAACGGCACACCCAAATACAGGGGCGCCGCACACCCACTATGTTTCACCAATGAGGTGCTGGATCATGAATTCCCAGCAGGGTTTAAACCCATAAACATAGAGGCTTACGACGGAACAACAGACCCTGGAGTCTGGATAGAGGATTACATACTACACATTCATATGGCCAGAGGAGACGATCTCCACGCCATAAAATATCTACCCCTCAAGCTCAAAGGGCCAGCCCGTCATTGGCTCAAAAGCCTCCCAGAAAACACTGTTGGAAGTTGGGAAGAGCTTGAGGACGCATTTAGAGCAAATTTTCAAGGGACTTATGTCCGCCCTCCGGATGCAGATGATCTAAGTCATATAACTCAACAGCCCGGAGAATCAGCGCGCAAATTCTGGAACAGGTTCCTTACTAAAAAGAACCAAATAGTCGACTGTCCGGATGCCGAAGCCTTAGCAGCTTTTAAACACAACGTCTGAGACGAATGGCTCGCCAGACACCTCGGCCAAGAGAAGTCGAGGACAATGTCCGCGCTAACAAGCCTCATGACCCACTTTTGCGCGGGGGAGGATAGTTCGCTAGCAAGATGCAGCACCAGCGACCCGAGTACATCCGAGAGTAGAGATGGAAACGGAAAATCACGGCGCAGAAAGGATCAGCGCTGGAATAAAGAAAAAAGCCCAAAGAATACGGCGGTCAACGCTGGATTCAAAAGCTCGCGGACAAACAACAAAACACTACCTCTTAAGGATAACAGTGATGAGCTATCCAACTTAAACAAAATTTTGGGTCAGATATGTCAAATCCACAGTACCCCCGGAAGGCCTGCAAACCACACCCACCGAGATTGTTGGGTTTTCAAACAGTCCGGCCGACTAAATGCCAAACTCAAGGGGCTCGACGCATCAAGCGAGGATGATGATAAACCCCACAAGCAGAGCACCGGAAAACAAAAGACTTTCCCACAAGAAGTCAAAGCAGTAAACTCACTTCATGTGATAATATGGAAAAACAATGCGGTACCCGCCAAAACGGGTCTCGCAAGGTCCACCCCAGCGGAACCTAGAGATTGGATGTCAAAACCAATCACTTTCGACCACCTGGATTACTCCAGAAGTATTCGGAATGCAGGATGGACTGCTCTGATATTGGATCCTATAATCGATGGACTACAATTTACACAAGTCCTAATGGACGGAGGCAGCGATCTAAACCTGCTATATCCAAACACAATCCGCAAGTTGGGGATAGACCTTACTAAAATTCGACATAGCCGCACCTCCTTTAAAGGAGTAACACCAGGCCCTTACGCCAAGTGCACAGGCTCCTTATTACTAGAAGTTGTGTTCGGGTCACCGAACAACTTCCGACGCGAAAAACTAATCTTTCATGTCGCCCTGTTCAAAAGTGGCTATCAAGCACTATTGGGACGTGAAGCTTTTGTCTGCTTCAACGCCATACCACATTACGCGTCTCTTACACTTAAAATGCCCGGTCCACGTGGCATCATTTCGTTGCGAGGGTCATGTAAAGACCCCGGACACGGCTACATGAGTCCGGCACAAATAAGCTAGGGGCTCCCTAGCCGCACGCCCCTTCACAAGGGGCCGAGCGTATAAGCAACAACGAGCTAATATAGACTCCGCTTTACTTATTAATATTTTTCATATACCTTTTTTCGCACAATTTCCTTTCAAACTAAGTTCCTCTCTTTTTACAGATGAACAACGTGCACACCCGTCCAGGATAACGGCACAACGGAGACACAGGCGCAGACATGTAGTAGGGACCCGTCGCAAGGATTCTTTTCAGATTAAGACCCTGCGTAAACATTTTTTACTGTCTCTTGTTGCTATAATCCCCTGGTTTCTCATTATAACCAGAGTGGAGCCTGACGTTTTGGCATCGGCCATGTCAGAGGACCCTGCCCGTACCTGGACACTAGGGGCTTAGGGCATTATTCTGCCCATTATCATAAAGACCGAACACCTTAGGGAGTGTTCGGCGTCTCGAGTTAGGCCTTATATGCATCAGCTCTGAATCATGTCTTTGGTCAAATGTTGGGTTTGCCCGGCTCCTGTGTTTTGCTGCCTTACATTCCGTATCATCGGCTAACGCGGCACCAGGAGAACTACTGCGATTGTGCCCCAGTTCGGCTGGGCGAGCACCTCAGTAGAGAAAGCCGAAAACTGACTGTCATGATACAGCGAGAGACTGGTCAACCACTTGATCGACCTCCGGAATGTTTAGAATTCCTCCGCTTTGACGAAGGACCGTTTCCCGGTCAGGCACATACACGCCTCGAATCCGGAGAGCGCGGTGCCCCCAGGGGCTATATCGTAGCCCCACCCTCGAACTCCAATGGCTAAGTGAAAGTGATAAAGCGTTATAGTCCGGTTGCCTCGTTTGCTACGCTACCACCTCCTTAACAGGACCGAGACGTCGGATTAAGTGTGAAAATGCGCTATTTTTGCAAACACCCCCGCACCTTGTGCGTGGGGGCTGAAGCCGAAGACTGCAATCTTTCAGGTTATACACACGTATACATAAACGGCCGCATAGCAGATAGTTCAATACTTGGAACGCACAAGTATAAAAAGCAATTACATCATAACCATTGTTTTACACAATAAAAACGTTCATTTGAACATTACATTTTTCGAGCACTGCGACTCTATTACACGAGCACCACGCATAACTTCCCCAAAATAGTGCTCGGTGGGTAACCGGCTTTCGTCCGAACCCTGTGTTGCTACAGCGGCGGCATCCATCTCTGTCCAATGTGTCTTCACACGGGCAAGGGCCATCCACGCACCCTCTATGCAGGCCGACCGCTTCATCTCCTTGATATGCGGCACCGCCCCAAGAAATTGCTGCAATAAGCCAAAATAGCTCGTCACCTTGGGCCTCTCTGGCCAGACATGAGCCACGATATCTGTCATGGCAAGTCCGGACAGCCTGTTCAGCTCAGCCCATTCGGCAACCGATAGGTCAGTGGAAGTGAACGATCCGGACTATGGAATTAGAGACCAAAACAGCTCTTCCGTCTTGTGATCCTTTTAACTCCGGAAGTGCACAACGGCATCCGCCGCACTTGCCGCTAAGTCCATAAATGGATCCTCCGGACCCCACAACTGGCCAAGCTGGACATACTTTGGATCCGTAAACCTGCGGCGTAGCAAAAAAGGCTTGCCAGCCACAATGTCTCCGGCCTGACGCAGCTCCTCCTTCATAGCCCGCATTGCAGAACGGGCATCCTTGGCTTCGGCGGTGGCCTTCACCAGGTCTTCTCGCTCCGATAGGCGCTCTTTTTCAAGAGCCTCATTGCGGTCGGTAGCATCCTTCAATTTAATGGCCAATTCGGCCACCTCTTCCCTGCTTCGGCAGTGTGCAGCCCTTTCAGCTTCTAACTCCTCGACTGCCCTCAAGGCAGCCGCGTTGCTTCTTCTGGCCTGCTCCTTGGCTTGAGCAAGTTCTGCCCGAAGACTCTCCACAGCAGCAACACCATCTGCGTCAAGCATAAATATTGTAAGAGGTGAGCTTTAGCTCCCTTAATAGGTGACTGCGGAGAATTAATTTACCTTGCGACTCGTCAAGTCGCCTGTTGACTAGCACGATGTCTGCCTCCGCCACATCGAGTTGCCGCATTAATTCGGCAACTCCATCAGTCCGGCTAGCCCCCGGACTATCCGCCACCTGCATAGGAAAGGCGACACTCAATACCTGCGATTTTGATCCTCGGCACGCTGTCGCTTTCGACAACCTACCGAGTCTCAGGGGCTACTATCTACACAGGGCGCACTTTCATGTGCAAGACTATCAAAAAGGCGCGTCGTTGTTACATACCTCAAACCCCGCCAGCAAACTCCTGACGGCATTGTGCAATCCGCTTTCAGCGGACGAAATTCTTCCGATCACCATGCTCATCAACGCACGGTGATCTTCTGAGACGGACGCCCTCTCAAGCAGATTCTTCAGCTCCCCCGGCCGAACACTAGTCGGCGCCGAACTCTTCGGCTCTGCCGGGCTCGGGGATACCCTCCGTGATGACACTTCAGGATCGTCCGCCCTATCCGACGGCTCAGCAGACGGAGGCGTCTCGCTCTCCATCATCTCCGGACGAAGATCCCCTGAAGACGAGCTCATCTGAGAAGGTTGCAGATTCAAACTACAAGGTAAAAATTTCGGTTATCCTCAGAGGCACAAATAGGGATGTTTTTCATTAATGAATCCCCATTTTCCTACTCACGGCTCGCTAGAGGGCTGATTCTTTAGAGAAGACTGTGCGGCCGGGGCCTCCCCGGACGCAGGACCCTCCGGCGAAGATTTCTTATCCCGCTTAGGGGCTTTGGCCTCCGGGTCTTCGGAGGCGGTCCTCTTCTCCCCCTGGAGGGAGGGATTTTCGATCCCCCCTCCTTCAAGCGCCCCCTGGGGCGGGGCGGTAGCTCCTCTGTTTTCCCCCTCGCCTTCTTCTGAAGGCGCAACCTCCAACATTCTGACTAGCACGGGCTCCGGTGCGGTCTCTGGGAGGGGGGCCGGACACCTTATCAGCTTTGCTTGCGCAATCCACTCCTGTTGGAGGATAACGGGTTAAAAAGTGAATTATGAAAAGCAAACAAATGGTACGTCCAAGCACGGAACTACTTACTCGAGTATCTGGGCGATTGCAGCTTAGGCTGGCATCCTCGGTCAATTCCGGACACATCACCTGTGATCCGAAGAACAACTTATACATCTCCACGGGTGTCATACCCATGAGGTGTTGGAGAATCCTTGGGCCCTCCGGATTGAACTCCCATAGCCGGAGAGGACGGTGTTTGCAGGGCAGGAGACGCCTAATTAGCATAACCTGCACCACCACGATCAGATCGATCTCCCTCGCCTGGAGGTCTCGAATCCGACCCTGCAATAGGGGCACGTCTTTTGACGGCCCCCAATTGAGCCCTTGGTTGACCCACGACATCAACCGTCGTGGAGGTCCCGAGCGGAACGGAGGCGGCGGCTTCTGCCTGCTGCCCCTCGGAGCGGTGATATAGAACCACTCCTGCTGCCATAAGCCGAGCTCCTCTTGGAAGGAGCCCTCAGGCCACGGGGCATCGGCCCTCCTGCTTACGGCCGCCCCGCCGCATTCAGCTTGACGCCCCCCGACCATCTTCGGCTCCACATTGAAGGTCTTCAGCCACAGGCCGAAGTGGGGGGTGACGCGGAGGAAGGCTTTGCAGACAATGATGAATGCGGGGATATGGAGGATGGACTCCGGAGCCAAGTCATGGAATTCTAACCCGTAGTAGAACATGAGCCCTCTCACAAAAGGATCCGTCGGGAAGCCTAAACCCCGACGGAGGTGGGATACAAAGACGACATACTCGCCGGGCTCGGGGGTGGGGATGGCCTGCCCTTCGGGAGGCAGCCTGTGCGAAATCTCGTAGGACAGGTACTTGGCCTCTCACAGCTTTAGCACGTCCTCCTCCGTAACGGAGGAGGGAATCCACCGGACCTGAAGGTCGGAGCCGGACATTGTTGAAGGTCCGAAGCGCTCGAATCTGGGGCTCTGAGTGTTTGGAACTTGGAGCAAGGAGAGGATTTGATGGAAGATTGAAGAGAAGAAACGAGCCTTGGTCCTATTATAAAGAGGGGGAATACCAAGAGCCGTCTCTGTGACCGTTCGGGATTCGCCTTCGATAGAGGAGGCGTGGCGACGGGCGCGGTTGGGTTACCCACGTTCGTATTGATGAGAATCCCGGAATAAGGGGAACACGATCTCTGCTTCGACAAGACGTGCCAAGGAAACCGCTTCGCTAAACGCGCTGAGGTGGTATAATAAAAAACGATTTAAGTAAAGGCTTGGTAGTGGTGTGACGTCATGCCGCAAAATACGTCAGCAGATTGAACTTGTGTATATATTATTCTCTCTACGGTGGAACGAGGAATTTATTTTGCAGAGCCGGACACTATCCGGGTGTTCACAATCTTCTCTGGATTATTCAAAGGAGGAACCCGCCTTGCAATGCTGAACATTATGCGCGCCGGACTCATCGTCATTGAAGCCAGGTTCAGGGGCTACTGAGGGAGTCCTGGACTAAGGGGTGTCCGGACAGCCGGACTATCATCGTCCGCCGGACTCCAAGACTACGAAGATACAAGATTGAAGACTCCGTCTTGTGTTCGGATGGGACTTTCCTTGGCGTGGAAGGCAAGCTTGGCAATACGGATATGTAGATCTCCTACCATTGTAACCGACTCTGTGTAACCCTAGCCCTCTCCAGTGTCTATATAAACCGGAGGGCTTTAGTCCGTAGGACATAACCTCCATTACAACAATCATACCATAGGCTAGCTTCTAGGGTTTAGCCTCCTTGATCTCGTGGTAGATCCACTCTTGTAATACACATCATCAATATTAATCAAGCACGACGTAGGGTTTTACCTCCATCAAGAGGGCCCGAACCTGGGTAAAACATTGTGTCCCTTGTCTCTTGTTACCATCCGCCTAGACGCACAGTTCGGGACCCCCTACCCGAGATCCGCCGGTTTTGACACCGACAATGCCTTTCTTGGAGATAATACTTTTAGTATGGGTGCCGTCGTTGCTAAACGGCTAGCCCTGAATCGTACAAAAGGCCCTATATTTGGAGGTATCTATGCTGCACGTCTTGCTAGACATTTTCAGATACCCATTAGGCACAATGAGAAAGAGGAGACAAAATTGCCTCCTCACATTTTAGATTACAAGAGCATGGTAGCACACAAGTTTATTGTTGACAACGAAGAGAGGATGCTCTTGTATAAACTTAGATTTAATAAGAAACACATTGAGATTATTATTTTGCCTGCGCCTCTGTTGTTTGATTTGCTTGCAGAAAATTTTCTTGTCACACCGTAAGCGGTGAACAATCATCGAGCCCAAGCTTTCACTCCAGAACATGAACCTGAGCCGGAGCCTGAACTGGACCCTTATCGTGCAACATCTGTCCAGCGGGATCCGGAGATGACCAGCTAGTGGTATCCTGATTACACCTCCCATTACACCGGGGAGAGTAGCGGCGGTCCTTGGTACTAGACCAACTTAGGCCAAAAGCCTAAGCTTGGGGGAGTACGTATTTCTCACAGACTTTACATTCATGTTCACACATTAGTCGTCGGTGCTCATACTCTTTCATTGTATTATCCATGTTAGTTTAAATTTCTTTTTCTCGCTTTCTTCTTGTGTGTTTGATAAACCTTAAGAAAAACCAAAAAAATTAGTTAGTTTAATTTCCATGCTTGTAGTAGCATTTAAAATGAAAGCCCAAAAAGATTTCTAGTTCTTCTTCTTACTTGTTGGGAGCTTTCCTGTGTAAATAGTTTTCTTTTCTTTTCTTTCCTTTGGGGGTCGAGAAGACCATATTGAAAATGTTTAGTGGCTCTCATATGCATGATTGTTTATTTAACTTAGAGCCCATATTACTTGTCTTCTCTTTTGAGTTGAATGCTTGCAGATTCCAGCTTAGTCCAATGCATGTGCACTCTTATTATTATACACATCGTTCAGTCGTGCAAGTGAAAGGCAATAATGACGATATATGATGGACTTATTGAGATGAGAAAAGCTGGTATGAACTCGACCTCTCTTGTTTTTGTAAATATAATGAGTTCATCATTTCTGAGTCAGCCTGTTATGAGGTAAACATATTTGCAATGACATTTAGAGATTATAGTTGCTTGTGCCATGCTTGATTAGCTATGAGTTATAATGGTTTACCTTGCGTGCCAACATGCTATTAGAATGATTATGATGTGGTATGATGGGATGGTATCCTCCTTTGAATGTATGAGTGACTCGACTTGGCACATGTTCGTGCATGTAGTTGAATCAAATCAACATAGCCTTCATGATATTTATGTTCATGGTGGATTATATCCTACTCATGCTTGTATTCGGTGTGAATTAATTTTAATGCATGTTTATGACTATTGTCGCTCTCTTAGTTGGCCGCTTCCCAGTCTTTTGCTAGCCTTCACCTGTACTAAGCGGGAATACTACTTGTGCATCCAAACTCCTTAAACCCCAAAGTTGTTCCATATGAGTCCACTATACCTTCCTATATGCGGTATGTACCTGCTGTTCCAAGTAAATTTGTATGTGCCAAACTCCAAACCTTCAAATGAAATTTTGTTTTGTATGCTTGAGCAGCTCATGTTACAACTAGGGCTGCCTATATCTTCCATGCTAGGTGGGTTATTCTCAAGAGGAGTGGACTCCGCTCCTCATTCACGAGAAAGGGCCGGTAACCGGGATGCCCAGTCCCATGATCCAAAAAGATCAAAGCAAATCAAAATAATTAAACAAAACTCCCCCAGGGCTGTTGTTAGTTGGAGGCACTTGGTGCTTCGAGCAAGCCATGGATTGATGCTTGTTGGTGGTTGGGGGAGTATAAACCTTTACCATTCTGTTTGGGAACTGCCTATAATGCATGTAGTATGGAAGATTCAGCCATCTCATAATTGTTGCGTTGACAGTGAAAGTATGCCGCTCAAAATTTTATTCAATCTCTATTTTAAAATCGAGCTCTGACATCTCTACAAATCCCTGCTTCCCTCTGCGAAGGGCCTATCTATTTAATTTTATGTTGAGTCATCACCCTTATTATTAAAAGCACCCGCTGGGGAGCACACTGTCATTTGCATTCATTATTATTGGTTTATATTGGGTATGAATTGACTGGATATCTTTTACCATGAATTACAATGTTTAGTCACACCTTGATCTTTAAAGGTGCTCTGCATTTATGTTTTCCAGTCTCAGAAAGGGCTAGCGAGATACCATTTTGTTATATCATGTTATGATTATCTTGAGAAAGTGTTGTCATCTGAGTTTTATTATTATGGCTCGCTAGCTGGTTATGCTATTGATATGAGTAATTGTGAGACCTAAGTGTTATTGTGAGTATGGTTAGTTCATAATATTTGCTGAAACTTGAATGCTGGCTTTTCATGTTACAACAACAAGAGCAAACAGAGTTTGTAAAAGTTTTTCTTTATCACTTTCAGTTTATCAACTGAATTGCTTGAGGACAAGCAAAGGTTTAAGCTTGGGGGAGTTGATACGTCTCCAACATATCTACTTTTCCAAACACTTTTGCCCTTGTTTTGGACTCTAACTTGCATGATTTGAATGAAACTAACCCGGACTGATGCTGTTTTCAGCAGAACTACCATGATGTTGTTTTATGTGTAGAAAAGAAAAGTTCTCGGAATGTCCTGAAAATCCACGGAGGCACTTTTTGGAATTAATAAGAATTATTGGGCGAAAGAAATACACCAGGGGGCCCACACCCTGTCCACGAGATAGGGGGCGCCCCCCGGGGGCGCGCCCCCCTATCTCATGGGCCCCCTGGACCTCCACCGACCTCAACTCCAACTCCATATATTCACGTTCGGGGAGAAAAAAATTAAGGAGAAAGTTTCATCGCGTTTTATGACACGGAGCCGCTGCCAAGCCCTAATCTCTCTCGGGAGGGCTGATCTGGAGTCCGTTCGGGGCTCCGGAGAGGGGGATTCGTCGCCGTCGTCATCATCAACCATCCTCCATGACCAATTTCATGATGCTCACCACCGTGCGTGAGTAATTCCATCGTAGGCTTGCTGGACGGTGATGGGTTGGATGAGATTTACCATGTAATCAAGTTAGTTTTGTTAGAGTTTGATCCCTAGTATCCACTATGTTCTGAGATTGATGTTGCTATGACTTTGCTATGCTTAATGCTTGTCACTAGGGCCCGAGTGCCATGATTTCAGATCTGAACCTATTATGTTTTCATGAATATATGTGTGTTCTTGATCCTATCTTGTAAGTCTATAGTCACCTATTATGTGTTATGATCCGACAACCCCTAAGTGAGAATAATCGGGATACTTCTCGGTGATGACCGTAGTTTGAGGAGTTCATGTATTCACTATGTGCTAATGCTTTGTTCCGGTTCTCTATTAAAAGGAGGCCTTAATATCCCTTAGTTTCCACTAGGACCCCGCTGCCTCGGGAGGGTAGGACAAAAGATGTCATGCAAGTTCTTTTCCATAAGCATGTATGACTATTTACGGAATACATGCCTACATTACATTGGTGAACTGTAGCTAGTTCTGTGTCACCCTATGTTATAACTATTACATGAGGAATTGCATCCGGCATAATTATCCATCACTGATCCATTGCCTACGAGCTTTTCACATATTGTTCTTCGCTTATTTACTTTTTCGTTGCTACTGTTACAACTACTATAAAAACCCAAAAACTATTATCTTTACTTTTGCTACTGTTACCTTTATTATCACACTACTTTGTACTAAATACTTTGCTGCAGATACTAAGTTATCCAGGTGTGGTTGAATTGACAACTCAACTACTAATACTCAAGAATATTCTTTAGCTCCCCTTCTGTCGAATCAATAAATTTGGGTTGAATACTTTACCCTCGAAAGCTGTTGCGATCCCCTACACTTGTGGGTTATCAGCAAGACCGATGATGTGGTGATTACCGATTTTGGCCACACTTCTCCGGGCAACCCTGTCGCTTTGTCAAAGCACAGTGCCAAAGCGGAATTTGCTGCTGTGGAGAAAGGCAAATGGAATACTTGTTTGTCAAGCCGTGCTCATCTCAATGCTCAAGAACTCCATTCTGGATATCTAAACCGCCTGTATACAAGTCCTGATTATGAGGCCGGTTTAGTCAATTTGATGAAGGAGCGCTATGAGGTAACTTCTATTCAAACTTTTTATAAATTTCCTTTGTCCTTTATATCAACTCCAGTGTAGCCCCCAAGGGCCGGTTTATCTCTTCAAGATGAACCGGGACTTTTGATAAAAATACTTCAACTATGTAGCCCCCAAGGGCCGGTTTATCTCTTCAAGATGAACCAGGACTTCCTATTGCAAAGCTTGTAGATTTCCTTCACCTCCGATTGATGTGATCAATTAAGCATTAGCCCCCAAGTGCCAAGATTAATACCTGTATTGAGCCTTGGGACTTAAAATATCAGTTAAGAAAAAGCAATCCGCATTAGCCCCCAACTGCCAAGTGTATAACTTGTTATGTGCTTGGGACTTTTAAGAAAACAACTTATTATCTGTCTGTTGCAGGCTGACTTGAGAAATAAGGATTCCCAAATCGCCGATCTTCATTAAAATATCAAGTCCCAGCAAGCAGAAACCTCCAAGGCCAAAGATGAATTGAAGGGCGCTTTAACCGCCATGGAGCAATTAAAGGATGGCTTTAAAAGCGAGCGGGCAAACTGGGAAACTGAGAGGGCCTCTTTGTTAAAACGGGCTGAGGATGCCGAAACAGCTCTTAAACCGGTGGCAGAAGAGCTAACCGGTTTAAAACATCAGATCAATGCTATGAGTGCTACTATATTTGGTAAGTATTCTTTATAAGAGCCTTTCTTAATCATCTTTGAAACTACCGGTTTAACATCAAATTCTTAAACCGTTGCAGGCAGTCGTGTTGCTCATCTAGGCTCGGATACGCGGATGAAGTCGAAAGCAGCATATACTTTGATGGAACAACTGTATACTGGTGCTCAACGAGTCATCTATGCAGCCTCATACAATAAACCGCTGCCAACCTTGATCAAGGATACATTGGCCAAATTATCTATGATACCTGCCCAGATAGAGGAGGTAAAGCGATCTGTTGTAAGGGCTGGCGCTCTATCAGCACTGACTCGGGCCAAAGCTTGGATAGAGGATCTTGATCCGGAAGATATCGGAAAGGGCTATCCTAGCCAACAAGAAGACGGGTCAGAATTTGATAGTGAAGCCCTCAAAGCTTTGACAAAGGAGATGCGCCCGCTTGCAAGCAGATTGGCTGAAGAAGTTGACTTGTCGCCACCGATCCAACTATGATGCGGAAAACAAACGGGTTGATGCATCTGTGAAAGAAGTGCAGAATCTTATCCCGCCAATCCGTAAGCACACTTATGCCCCTGAAGTTGAACCATCCAATCTTATAAGCAACGAAGTTGTTTTCCACGCTTTAACCGGGATTGACTGGACCACCATTTCCTTCCAGCCACTGGGTGGCGAGGAGGAGGTTGAACCGACACGAGATGATCCATCAACTTCACGTCAACCTGGTGACGAGTCATAATCCGGCAGCCGGCTTTATTTCTGCAGATTGCGTTCTGGGCAACAAACAATTATTCTTTTGGGCATCAAAGTGCCTTGTAATAGGCTAGTTGAAATACTTTGATCTTCTTCCATCGTGCACTGCTACATGACACTGTGTAATCCCTCATGATTGTTGCTATGCTTGCTTATGTGTCTTAGTACTTTCATAAAATCCTGCTGAGGGAGTCCTGGATTAGGGGGTATCCGGACAGCCGGACTGTAACTTTGTCCGGACTGATGGGGCGTGAAGATACAAGACTCAAGGCTCCGTCCCGTGTCCGGATGGGACTCTCCTTTGCGTGGAAGACAAGCTTGGTGATCCAGATATTATGTTTCCTTCCTTGTAACCGACTCCGTGTAAACCCTAGCCCACTCTGGTGTCTATATAAACCGGAGAGGTTGGTCCTTAGAAGGCCGATCACGATCACAATCATAACCATCATAGTCTAGCTTCTAGGGTTTAGCCTCTACGATCTCGTGGTAGATCTACTCTTGTACTACTCACATCATCAATATCAATCAAGCAGGAAGTAGGGTTTTACCTCCATCGAGAGGGCCCGAACCTGGGTAAACATTGTGTCCCTTGCTTCCTGTTACCATCAGCCTAAGACGCACAGATCGGGACCCCCTACCCAAGATCCGCCGGTTTTGACACCGACATTGGTGCTTTCATTGAGAGTTCCTCTGTGTCGTCGCCGCAAGGCCTGATGGCTCCTTTAATCGTCAACAACACGCTCCAGGGCGAGACTTTTCCCCCCGGGCGGATCTTTGTGTTCGGCGGCTTCGCACTGCGGGCCAATTCACTTGGCCATCTGGAGCAGATCGATAGCTACGCCCCTGGCCACCAGGTCAGGTATGGAAACCTGAACTACATGGCCGATGTCCGTGGAGACTTGATCTTCGACGGAATCGGGCCTGTACCAACAGCGTCGGACAGCCACGATGAGCACAGCATAGACCTGCTGTCGGATAATGCTCGGGATATAACCCCTGCAGCAGCCCTGGACCTAAATCTGGAGCAGACTGCATGGCCCAAGGACGGGTGGATGGACCCCGGCCCGCTGGCCGCGCACTTAACGGTGGTAGAGCCGAACACAGGCCTCACCTCTAAGGAAGCCTGTGACTCCGGACCCCCGGACTTGTATCCGGTTGTAGGTTCCAGTCCGCGCGCTCCTGAGCCTGCCGAGCCTGGTTGGGCTCCGGTAATGGAGTTTACCGCTGCGGATATCTTCCAGCACTCGCCCTTTGGCGACATGCTGAACTCGTTAAAGTCTCTCTCTTTGTCAGGAGGCTCTTGGCCAAACTATGTCCGGCTCGAGTGGGAAGCAGGCGATGAAAGAATTCGTTGCGCACCCACCACCCACTTCATTGCCACGGTCAATGATCTAACCGACGTGCTTGACTTTGACTTCGAAGACATCGACGGTATGGACGATGATGCAGGAGAAGTACAGGAACCATCGCTCATAGGGCGGTGGACAGCCACCTCCTCATACGATATATATATGGTGGACACTCTGAAAGAAACCAATGGCGATGAGGCAACGGAGGATAACCCCTCAGGGAGAAAAGCAAAGCATGGGCGTCGTCGGTGCCACTCCAAGCCCCGCCACAGCAATACCGGCCCAGGAGACGAAAACAATCTGGATGGTGCCGAAGAGGAATACAACCCTGATCAGCCTGCCTTCGAGCAGGCCGAGCAGGAAGACGAGCAGGTCAGCCAAGACGAACAGGCGAAGGACGGATATCCGGAGGAGGACAACTACATGCCCCCCTATGAAGACGAGATTAGCCTCGGCGACGACGAGTTCGGCGTGCCTGAGGATCCCGTGAAGCAGGAGCGCTTCAAGTGTCGGCTTATGGCCACTGCAAGGAGCCTCAAAAAGAAGCAGCAGCAAATCCAAGCTGATCAAGACCTGCTCACAGATAGATGGACTAAAGTCCTGGCAGCCGAGGAATACGGACTCGAGTGCCACACGGCTGACCGGCCACCCCGTGGTCGGGATAAAACGGCATATCAGCCTGAATACCAGCCCACACCCCCATGCCAATACACGACGGCCCGGGGCAATAGGCAAGAACTGCAAGATATACTGGAAAACAAAGCAGGACAGCCAAGATCGATCTACGGATCGCGGGGGCATGCCCCAGCATGCGACAACGACCGTCACGCCGGATACACCATCAACAAGTCCGGCCGGGCCGAACACAGCCACCCAGACCAATTCGAACTGCGTAGCCACATAGCCCGACACAGAGGCGCTGTGCACCGAACACTTAGGCGTTACCTCTCTACCGCCTTCTTCGGCGCACCCAACACTTCGTGTGGACGGATGCGGCCGCAGCCGGACTGGACGAAATAAAGAACTTATTGGCCAGTAATCCAGTCCTAACAGCACCAAATATCGGCGAACCTATGCTGCTGTACATAGCTGCAACACATCATGTTGTAAGTGCAGTGCTCGTCGTCGAATGAGAGGCTGACGGATACAAATTCCCGCTCCAGAAGCCGGTTTATTACGTATCCACGGTCCTCACCCCATGCAAATCCCGATACCCACACTATCAAAAAATAGCATACGCGGTCTTCATGGCATCCCGGAAGCTACGACACTACTTTCAAGAGTGTTCGATTATGGTGGCCTCCGAAGTACCACTGAACGACATAATAAATAACCGCGACGCTACGGGCCGGATCGCTAATGGGCCATCGAGCTCCTTCCGTTCGACATAACATACAAGCCACGGCGGGCCATCAAGTCGCAAGTACTAGCTGACTTTGTCGCCGAATGGACAGAAGCCGAACTCCCTAAAGAGTATGACGCGTACTGTAAATGGATCATGCACTTCGACGGCTCTAAAATGCTGGCCGGATTAGGAACATGTGTAGTCCTAACGTCTCCCACCGGAGACACGGTCCAGTACGTCCTCCAAATATTATACAGAGACTCCAACAATGCAGCCGAATACGAGGCTCTATTGCACGATCTTCGGATGGCAGTTTCTATGGGCATTCAACGCCTAGAAGTGCGCGGGGATTCAAACCTCGCAATATCACAAATAAACGGAGACTTTGATGCCAAGGATCCGAAAATGGCGGCCTACCGCAATGCCATCCTCAAAATGTCAGCTCGGTTCGAGGGGCTCGAATTCCACCATGTGGCTCGAGAAAACAATCAAGCGGCGGATATCCTCGCCCGCATCGGCGCTAAACATGACCCTGTCCCACCTAACATATTCCTGGAAAGGCTGTTCAAGCCATCTGTGGTATGGGAAGGGGAGTCCGGCAATACTAGCACGGATCCGAATACACCCCCAGATTCCAAACTATCAAACATAATCGGAGGCTCTACCACCGAAATAACATCTTCGGCCCACGAAATCATGGTTGTAATCGCCCCGTGGACTGAGCCTTTCTTGGCCCCTAAACAGGCAGGAGCTCCCCGAAGACCAAAATGAAGCACGTTGCATTGATCGGCGTTCTAAAGCTTACAAAGTCCATGAAGGGGAACTCTATAAGAAAAGTGCGACCGGAGTGCTCCAAAGGTGCATCTCCGAAGAGGAAGGGCGGCAGCTCTTGGCTGAAATCCATGCCGGATTGGGCGGGCACCACACCGCGGCTCGAGCGCTAGTCAGCAAGGCCTTCTGCATAGGCTTCTATTGGCCGACGGCCCGAGCAGACGCACAGGACCTTGTCCAACACTGCGTCGGGTGCCAGCTGTCGTGGATTTGTCACGGCAGATGTCCTAGCGAAAGGACTTAGTCGTGGAGCCATCGCTACGAGTTTACTTGAAGGGGTTAAAGCGAACACAAAGACACGAGGGTTTTATACTAGTTCGGCCCCTTCGATGAAGGTAAAAGCCTACGTCTAGTTGTGATGGAATTGATATGATCTCGATGGCTAGGGAGCAAACAAGCTTCGCCTAGGCTCAAGTTGTGGTTGTCCCCTCTGAACCGCCACCGGGTCGTCCCCTTATATATACGGGTGACGCCCGTCGGTCCATAGAGTCCTAACCGGTTCATACTCGTATTCCGGTTGGTATCTCTCTATTCCTTACTTACAATACAAGTCATACATCAGTCCGGTTTACGGCTACATGTTCTAACCGACTACAGGCCTTGGGCCTTCATCTGTTTATGCCACTAATGAAGTTAACCCGGCCCAAGTAGGCCGGTTTACGTCTAGTGGTAATATCCCCAACATTAGGCCCCAGATTGATTTGAACTGGTTCATGTCAATCCTTCACACCATCTTGCGTCTTGGATATCTTCTGTTAATTGGCAAATCTTCATGTCGTCATCATTTTTGGTTGCTGTAAACCGGCATGACGTCATCAGTTTTGGTTACTGTAAACCGGCATGACGTCATTATGAAATTCATAACGCCCTCTTAATGACAGCTCCTGGATTCGCGCGTTTGACCTAGCTCGGTTGCCTTATAAATAAGACCGAAGGGTCATTTCCTTTCTCTTCCCCTTCGTCCCTTCTTCTTCTTCTTCCTCACGTCGCCGGCTTTGGAGCTCCGCCACCACCGTCGACCTCTGCCTCGTCTCGGGCCGCTGCATCAACCTGAACGTACCAGAGTGTTGCGGCATCTTTCCGCATCTTCTCCGTTCCCAGTAAGTTCTCTCTCCTTCTTAACCTAGATCTGTTCTTAGGGTTCCATGTTCTTGCTATGTTCATTGCGCGTTCATAGCTGTTCTCTGACCTTGAATGCATCTGTGAACTCTTGCTGTGCTTAGTAGCGATCCCTTTAGCATCCGCTTGCTATTTCTCATCCAAGCTCATAGATCTCCCGCACATATCCGCTCAATGGTTCACTTCTGTTTCCGCCTTAGTCTTCGAAATATTTCCTGTTTTTGTGAGCTTGCTGTAGATCCGCGGCTGTAACACGATTTTGTGAAATTTGTTTCTGCATAACTAGTTATCCATAGCTTCAATTGCTTCCGACGCCTAGGTCAGGCGGTTTAACTTTACCATAGAAAAACTGCTAAACCAGTATATATCATTAGTCCCCTGGTTGAACCGCCAGAATCATTTTGACGCCGCGTTGTAGAAAACCGGTTTATAGACACGGCCGCCGGTTTATCGTAGTCAGATTAACACCTTTTTATCCGTCATGTCCTTGAACCGGATTCCCTATTTCTTGTAGATCTCATCATGGCAAAACAAGTGTATGAGTGCAACTGGGTTCCCTCTCGCATCACAGAATCACAGTTGGATGATCTAGTCCTGATCGGCGCTTTGGATAGTAAAGATACGATCCACTGGAGGGTTCTTGGAGATGAATGTCCTCCCACGCCCCAGGAAGGAGAGGTCGTGGTCTTCGCAGATCATATGGCCCGGGGCTTCAAACCGCCCGGCTCTAAATTTTATCGGGATGTGTTAGCCAACTTTCAAGTCCGTCCACAGGATATTGGCCCCAACTCCGTCACCAATCTATGCCACTTTCAAGTACTTTCTGAGGCATACCTTCTAGAGGAGCCTTCAGTTGAGTTATTTAGAGATCTCTTTCATCTGAATCGCCGTACTGAATTCACTGACGGCCCTAATACTGAACTGGGCGGTATGGCCATTCAGAAAAGGAAAGAAGTCACCTATCCCCACGTCAAACTCCATACACACCCCAAGGAGTGGAACGCAACTTGGTTTTATTGCAAGGATACCTCCCCTGACAATGAAAATCCTTTGCCTGGCTTCCGTCCGGAACGGCTCAGCAACACTCACCCTTTTCCACAAAGGCTAAGCGCCAAGGAGAGAATTAAATATTCTCCTCAACTGTCCTAGCTCCGGGCCTTCATGGCCAATGGTTTAACAGGAATAGACCTTGCACGCTGCTGGATATCATGGAGCATTTTGCCTCTAAGCCGGCGCTCCAATTTGATGTGCAAGTATACTGATAGTGTCGACGACCCACTCCGACACACTAAAATCCAACTCCCTGATGACGAAGTCACAGAATCTGTGAAAAAGATGCTGAATGAACCGGAGCACCTCTGTGCTCAAACCGGTCTGCCTCCTTACTGCACCACCAACAAACCGCTAGCGATAATATTTTAATTGCCCTATTGTTGAACCGGTTACTGCTTTATATGTTTAACATTTAATTACTGCTGATCCAGGACGATAATCCATTTTGGAGCAAGAAACTTCCTCAAGACAAAACGGAGAAGGCAGGACGTCCAACCCGGCCCAAGACCAAGGTTATCAAGAAACCAGCTCATAAGAGAAAAACCACCGCTTCATCTGACCCAGCCATTGATGATGATGTGGGTAATCCGGATCTTGAGGTAGAACTTGATTCACTTGGCTTGATTTTTACACGCCTTATTGATGATGATGCTTGTCAGGATGACGCTGAGGCTAGCAATGCGGGCTTCGTTGAGGTAACTATTCTCTCTTCTGATTCAGAAATCTTGCTTTTGCCAAAATCTCGCCGGACAAACCGGAAAGTTAAATTTTCTCATCCTCTTGCTTATTTGGATCCCAACTTTCTTATGAAGACCCAGCAACATGCAGCTCGCCGCACAACCCGGCACAGCGGCCAGGTAGTTACTTCTGCCGGTTTACCGAACAGTCCGGTTCGAAAACGCCGCTCCGAGGTCTCCGACCTTTTTATTGATTTAAATCCTAAAGCAGGTTTCTTCCATCAACCTCTTAATCCATCTGACTCCGATTACCAGGTCACTTCTCATTCATCGTCTGGTGAATCGTCGGTCACCCAGCTACCACCTTTGAAAACAGTTGCTGGGTAAGTTAAACCGAACATATGCTTCCAGTATACTGCGTAATGGCTTACGCTTTTCCTTGACTTTTTATTTTTCTTTCAGGGCTAAACTGAAACCAAGCAAGAAGGCCCGCCTGGATAGAGCGGCTGAAGAAGATGTGGCCCCAGAACATGACCAAGCACCGGATCATGAAGTGTTTACTTGTGAAGATATCCCCAATGATCCTCCTCTACAAGACGACATTATCCCTAAAGAAGGTCTTATTGATACTCCAGCCTCTGCTGATCCGCCTGCCAGCTCTGTCCAGATTGAGAAATCCCACACCCCTGCCGACAAACCGGCCGCGCCAACCCAAACCGGCGAGTCAAAAGATGATGATGTTGTGATTACCGGTGTAGGCCGCTCTGAACCCGGGAATCCTGCCACCCTTACCAGGCATACCATCAAAGAGGATTCTTCCCCTTTGAACAAAGGAAAATGGGATGTTGAATTAGAGACATACGCCGCTCTGAATGCTCAAGATCTTCACTTTGGCTATTTAAACCGGCTTTACACTAGCCGTGACTGTGAAGCTGGCCTGGTCAAAATGATGAGGGATAAATTTGAGGTAAATTCCTTCTTTCCTTTCTGTCATTGCATTCATCCTTGTAGCCCCCAAGGGCCGGTTTGTGACCTTGGTCAAACCGGGACTTGATCCTGAACATTTTTGAAATCCGTCGGCATAACCCTCGAGGGCCGGTCTAACTTAGCATAAGTAAACCGGGGCTCAAAAATAAAAAGCTGTCCTTAGAACATGCCTTGATCAAATAGCTATTAGCCCCCAAGTGCCAAGTTGAATACTTGTATTGAGCTTTGGGACTTTGTAATCTAGCAATATACAAAAAATTGAAGGTGCATTAGCCCCCAAGTATCAGGCATATAACTTTGTTATGTGGTCGATACTTCCATTTCTTGGATCGCCTGTGCAAAGCTTAAAATGCCATCTGTATGCAGGCTGAGGTGAAAATCAAGGAGGACCGGATTGCCGATTTGCAGGAGGCCCTGAAGACCCAGGCTGAAACAGATAAGGCCAAGCAAGAATTAACCAGCGCTTTGAGCACTGCTGAACGGCTGAAAGAAGGCTTCAAGAAAGAGCGGGCTGACTGGGCCACTGAGAAGGCCGGTTTAACCAAAAGAGCGGAAAATGCTGAAGCGGCCCTTAAACCGGTGGTAGATGAACTGACGGCCGTACAGCGGCAAATACACTCCATGACTGCCGCAATCTTTGGTAAGCTCCTTGTAACTTCTGTGATAAATTTGAATCTGCTGTATCGTAAATCCGGTTTGAGACCATTCCAATCTTGTTGTAGGCACACGTATTGGGCACTTAGGAAATGATGTGCGGAAGAAATTGAAAGCTGCCTACACCTTGGTGGAACAATTGTATACCGGAGCCCATCATCACCACAGCTTCTCACAACAACCCGGCGCCCTCTTTAATCCAGGACACTCTTAGCAAGTTGTCAATGCTTCCAGCCCGGATTGAGGAGCTGAAAAAATCCGCTGCCCGAACCGGAGCCATCAATGCCTTAATCCGGGCAAAGGCATGGGTGCCCGACCTTGATCCTGTGGAAGCAGCTCAAGGCTATCCCAGTCTGAAAGAAGATGGCTCTGAATTCAACGAAGAAGATTTAAGGGCCATAAACCGTGCAGTGCGCCCTCTGGCTTGCTAGCTAGCTGAAGAGGCAGATTTGACGCATTATCAAGCGCAATATAATAATCAAAACAAGCGAGTGCCTGCCCCAACTGTTGAAGCGGAGAACCTGACTCCTCCAATCCGTAAGCACACTTACGCCCCCGATATTGAACCGTCTTCCCTGATCCATGAAGAGGTTGTTTTCCAAGCTTTAATGGGAATCGACTGGACCACTGTTGATTTCCAGCCAATGGGTAGAGACGAGGAAGCTGAAGCGGCGGAGGATGAGGAGCAGACTTGAACCGGAAGCCGGTTTGAAAAGCTATTTGCAACATCCTTCCACAAAAACAATGATTTTGTTTGAGCACCATGCTGCCTTGTAATAGGATAGTTAAAACTTCTGCCTGGAATATGCCTTCGTGCATAAGTACTGAAGCTTTTGCTTGAAAAACTTTAATTCATATTTCCTGCAATCAGAAAAATTTGAACTTCGGTGGCGGTTATACCGTCAGCCGGATTATGATCTTGATATGTGTATCAGTAATATAACAAATAGATGATACATAAATACCTGCCATGTTTGAGCATAGAGCTGGCTTTAGCCAAGCCTGAAGCGGTGGTTTTATAAACCATTATCATCAAAAAGGGAGAAAGTAGCTCCCGTACAAACTGTACTGACTTAATACGAGCCCCCTGGTTACTCCATGATGTTAACAGGGAAAAGGTAAACCAGGTAGACTCCTCCGGATTTAAAGGAGGATCAAAAATCATTGGCTGAACCGGAAAAAATATACTTGTTGACATAAAAGAAATCCAACAAAAGCAAAGAACGAACAAACCATGAAAACAACATGGAAGCAAAGGCAATGATAAAAACCATTTGCAAAAATATGCTATACTGAGCTGTTCAGATGGTATTACCATGGTCGGACAGGATCAAGGCCCCCAATAGGAGTGACAATGATTCAAGTCAGCCAGGTCCCCAAATGACTCGTGGCATATATGCCAGATCAAGAGGCGTGACAATGGTTCGGGTTCGACCATGCCCCCAAGTGATTTTGTGGCCTTAGGCCGACCAAGAGGCGTGACTGGTTCAGACTTGACCATGTCCCCAAATGATCTCGTGGCTGTCGCCTATCAAAGGGTGTTCGTTGGTTCGGACACGACCAAGGCCCCCAGTGATATATAAAAAACAAATGTCAAGGGGTAAACCGGAGGCCGCTTTAAACAGAACCACTCCGTGTAACCTCGCATGATGAGAAAGACAGAGACCCCGCTTTAGCTGAGGCTCCGGTTTGATATATCAAAGATAATATATATATTGTCATGATATGTACATAGATAGAGCCGATGGCTCAAGTATAGTAAGGCCGAAGATGAGCTATATTCCACGGCCTGTTGGTCTCCTCCTCTGATGTACGTGAGTCTTGATGCCCTCGAATATCAATCAGATAGTACGACCCGTTGTGCAAATTCTTGCTGACCACGAAAGGTCCCTCCCAAGGTGGGGATAACTTGTGCATATCCGTCTGATCTTGGATGAGTCGAAGTACCAAATCTCCTTCTTGAAAAGTTCTGGTTCTAACCCGGCGACTGTGATAGCGACGAAGATCTTGCTGGTAAATCGCCGAACGGGCAGCCGCCATATCACGCTCCTCGTCCAATAGGTCCAAAGCGTCTTGCCGTGCTGTCTCATTGTCTGCTTCAACATAAGCTGCTACACGAGGCAAATCGTGCCGGATGTCACTAGGGAGAACTGCCTCTGCTCCATAGACCATGAAAAATGGCGTGTATCCTGTGGACCGGTTTGGTGTAGTATTGATACTCCATAATACAGATGGTAGCTCTTCAACCCAACATCCTGGTGTTCTTTGCAATGGGACCAAAAGCCGGGGTTTGATGCCTCGCAAGATTTCCTGATTAGCTCGTTCTGCCTGTCCATTGGACTGGGGGTGTGCCACTGACGACACGTCAAGTCGGATGTGCTCACGTTCACAAAACTCCTTCATAGCGCCCTTGGACAAATTGGTACCATTGTCAGTAATGATACTGTGTGGAAAACCAAACCGGAAAATCACCTTCTTGATGAACTGCACCGCTGTTGCTGCATCACACTTGCTGACAGGCTCCGCTTCAACCCACTTGGTAAATTTGTCAACTGCCACCAAAAGGTGGGTTTTCTTATCCTTGGATCTTTTAAAAGGCCCAACCATATCCAGCCCCCAAGTTGTAAATGGCCATGTTATTGGGATCATCCTCAATTCTTGAGCCGGCACATTAGCACGCCTTGAAAATTTCTGACATCCATCACACCGTTTAACCAAGTCCTCCGCATCAGCATGTGCTGTCAACCAGTAGAACCCGTGACGAAACGCCTTCGCCACCAGAGACTTTGAACCGGCGTGGTGTCCACAATCCCCTTCATGGATTTCTCTTAAGATTTCACAGCCTTCCTCGGGAGAAACACAACGTTGAAACGCCCCTGATACACTGCAATGATGTAATTCACCATTGACAATCGTCATAGACTTGGATCGCCGGACTATCTGCCTGGCCAGAATCTCATCCTCTGGTAACTCTCCCCGGTTCATGTACGCAAGATAAGGAACTGTCCAATCCGGAATAACATGCAGGGCTGCCACCAATTGAGCCTCCGGATCAGGGATAGCCAAATCCACCTCACCTGGGAGCTTGACCGACGGGTTGTGCAACACGTCCAAAAAGACGTTAGGCAGGACCGGTTTACGCTAAGAGCCCAACCGGCTTAAAGCATCCGCCGCTTCATTCTTCCGACGGTCCACATGATCCACTTGATAACCCTTGAAACAACCTGCAATATTGTCCACTTCCCGACGATATGCAGCCATGAGCGGGTCCTTAGAATCCCAAGTGCCAGACACCTGTTGAGCCACTAGGTCCGAGTCACCAAAGCACTTAACCCAGCTTAAATTCATCTCTTTAGCCATCCGGAGACCATGGAGCAAAGCTTCATACTCAGTTGCATTATTAGTATAAGGGAACATTAAGCGGAGAACATAACAAAACTTATCACCTCGTGGGGAAGTTAATACGACTCCAGCCCCCGAGCCTTCCAATTGCCTGGATCCGTCAAAATGAATAGTCCAATATGTGTGATCCGGCTTCTCCTCTGGTGCTTGTAACTCCGTCCAGTCATTGATAAAATCAACAAGTGCTTGAGACTTCACTGCCGTCCGAGGCACGTATTTCAGTCCGTGTGGCCCAAGCTCTATAGCCCACTTGGCAATCCGGCCAGTCGCCTCTCGGTTCTATATAATATCACCCAAGGGAGCTGAACTGACCACTGTGATGGGGTGCCCTTGAAAATACTGCTTCAACTTCCGACTGGCCATAAAAACTCCATAGACCAGCTTCTGCCAATGCGGATACCTTTGCTTGGATTCAATAAGCACCTCGCTGATATAATAAACCGGCCGCTAAACCGGATATTCCTTGCCTGCCTCTTTGCGTTCCACCACAATAGCCACGCTAACTGCCCGAGCATTGGCCGCTACGTATAATAATAGTGGCTCCTTGTCGACCGGAGCTGCAAGAACAGGCGGATTGGCTAACTGCCGCTTCAGGTCCTCAAATGCCTCATCAGCAGCTGGACTCCAGACGAAATTGTCTGTCTTCCTCAGCATTTGGTACAAAGGGATAGCTTTTTCCCCGAGGCGGCTGATAAACCGGCTCAGCGCAGCGATTCGGCCCGCCAAACGCTGAACATCGTTGATACACTTCGGTTTAGCTAGGGATGTAATAGCCGTAATCTTCTCCGGATTAGCCTCAATTCCTCTGTTAGACACGAGGAAACCTAGTAACTTGCCTGCCGGAACACCAAAAACGCACTTGGCCGGATTAAGCATCATCTTGTAAGCTCGCAAGTTGTCAAAGGTCTCCTTCAAATCATCCACCAGCGTCTCCTTCTGTCTTGATTTTACTACAATATCATCCACATAGGCGTGCACATTGCGGTCGATCTGCTCATGCAGGCAATTCTGTACACATCGTTGATAGGTGGCTTGGGCACTCTTGAGCCCGAAGGGCATAGATACATAGCAGAAGGCTCCAAAGGGAGTAATAAATGCTGTTTTCTCCTGGTCCTTAACCGCCATCTTGATCTGATGATATCCAGAGTATGCATCCAAAAAACTCAAACGCTCACAACCCGCCGTGGCATCAATGATCTGGTCAATACGGGGGAGGGCAAAAGGATCTGCCGGACAGGCTTTGTTAAGATCTGTGTAATCCACACACATACGCCAAGTGCCGTTTTTCTTAAGAACCAGCACCAGATTAGCAAGCCACTCTGGATGGAACACCTCGATAATAAAACCAGCTGCTAAAAGCCTGGCCACTTCCTCTCCAATGGCTTTGCGTCTTTCTTCGTTAAACCGGCGGAGGAACTGTTTCACCGGTTTATACTTAGGATCCACATTAAGAGTGTGCTCAGCGAGTTCCCTCAGTACACCTGGCATGTCAGACGGCTTCCATGCAAAAATGTCCCGATTCTCACGGACGAACTCGATGAGCGCGCTTTCCTATTTGGGATCCAGGTTGGCACTGATAGTGAACTGTTTGGACGAATCGCCGGCCACGAAGTCAACGAGCTTGGTCTCAGCTGCCGATTTGAACTTCAGATCTGAATCATGCTCTGTAGTTGGCTTCTTCAAAGGGGTCATATCCGCTGGATCGACATTGTCCTTATAATACTTCAACTCTTCCGTGGCACAGACCGACTCTGCGTAAGCCGCATCACCCTCTTCACATTCCAAAGCGATCCTACGGTTCCCGTGAACCGTTATCGTCCCCTTGTAACCCGGCATCTTGAGCTGTAAGTAGATATAACAAGGCCGCGCCATGAACTTGGCATAAGTCGGCCGCCCAAACAAGGCGTGATACGGGCTCCGGATCTTCACCACTTCGAAGTTTAATTTTTCCGACCGAGAGTCGTGCTCGTCCCCAAAAGCCACATCTAGGGCTATCTTACCAACAGGATATGCAGATTTGCCTGGCACAACACCATGGAATACCGTATTCGACGGTCTGAGATCCTTGTCTGTTAGTCCCATGCGCCGGAATGTCTCATAGTATAGTATGTTAATACTGCTTCCTCCATCCATGAGCACCTTGGTGAACTTATAACCCCCCACCTGAGGGTCCACCACTAACGCTAGCTGGCCCGGATTATCAACCCGGGGCGGGTGATCTTCTCTGCTCCACACGATGGGCTGCTCTGACCAGCGTAAGTAACATGGTAAGGCCGGTTCAACAGAATTCACCGCTCGCTTGTGGAGTTTTCGGTCGCGCTTATCCAAGCCAGTTGTGAAGACATGGTATTGCCCATTGCTCAACTGCTTTGGCTGGCTCTGATAACCTGACTGCTGCTGCTGGCTGTTCTGATTATTCTGGCTATTGTGACCGCCCTGATTGAAACCTGAACCGGAAGCTCCATCGTGACCCGGACCGTGTAAATCGGATCCTGAACCGCCACCTGACCCATGGTCATGCCGGAAGGCATTAGAGTTTTTAAACTCCTGCATGATATAACAATCTTTCCAAAGATGGTTAGCCGGCGCCTCCTTCGTCCCGTGCTTCGGGCAAGGCTGATTCAACAAATAGTTCAAACGGCTTGCGTTAGGATTGGGAGCCCCATTACGATTTGCCTCTTTACCTCTGCGCCGCTGCCCCCTGTCCTGTGCATTAGTGTTGGCCACAAAGTCCACGCTGCCATCCGCTTTGCGCTTGCCTCCGTTTCCATGACCCGCCGGTTTGTACTGCTGCTGTTTAGAGTTCCTATTCTTCCTTCCCTTCCCTGTTTCACCATCATCAGGTTCGGGATCCTTGGTACTGTCCGAATCAGCATACTTCACTAAAGCAGCCATGAGGGTTCCCATGTCATTACAGAACCGCTTCATGCGTCCCAATTTCAATTTTAGAGGCTCAAACCGGCAGTTGCCTTCCAGAGTTAAGATCGCAGAGTCGGCATTAATCCTGTCAGACGAGTGCAAAATTTCTGAAACGCGGCGCACCCGACGGGTCGTTGACTCTCCTTCCTCCTGGACACAAGCCGCCAGGTCTACTATGGACTTGGGCTGCTTATAGGTATCCTTAAGATTCTGTATAAACCGGGCCCGCAACTGGGCCCATGAGCTGATAGAATTGGGTGGTAGGCTTTTTAACCAAGTACGAGCCGTGCCCTCAAGCATCATGGTGAAGTATTTTGCACATGCGGCCTCATCCACGTCCAGCATTTCCATGGCCATCTCCTAACTCTCTACCCATGCTTCAGGGGGTAAATCAGCGGTGTAATTCGGCACCTTGCGTGGACCCTTGAAATCTTTGGGCAGGCGCACATTACGTAAAGCAGGGATCAAGCAAGGCACTCCCAAAGCGGATGTGATTCCTGGTCCGGCAAAGGTGGTAGAACAAACCAGTGTAAGTTGGCCCGCATTATCCTGTGCTGCTAACTCGGCCTCCCTTTGTGCCCGGGCCCGGTCCACCACATCCTGAGCATCGCCAACACCACCTGCCGGGTCATTACCACGGGCCGCTTCACGGCCTCGCGCATTGCTTGATATGGCCGGTTCATCCATGCGCCTGCTATAGCTCCGGCTCGGACGGGGCGTAGAATGAATCCGATCACGGCTGTATGAGTACGCCTCCTGCTGAATCAGCGCAGTCCGGAGAAGCTCCTTAACCCGGCGTGTCTCTATCGCTTGCGGAGAATCCCCTTCGACTGGGATGGCCTCTAACCGTGCAGCGGCCGCAACAAGGTTGTCCATAGGATTCAAATAATGACCCGGGGGCGTCTGGACCGGCGGAGGAACCACAATGTTTTGGCGAGGAGGTTCCATCAGGCGAGGTTGGACCGTCGTCCCTGGTCCTGGTGCCTCAATCCGGTTTGTCTCCGGGTACTGCGGTGGATTACTGGGTCCAGCTCCTGGAGTGTGAAAGAGATTTCGGGGGTCAAACCCTAACGACAGGTGTGATCTGTGCTTCCGCTTCAAAACCTCCTGTGATGCATTCTGGTCAAGCATGAGCTTATAGGCCTGGGCGTCCAAAGCGGCCCGCTCTGCCGCCATCCTGTCCTTCTCTGCCGCTAGATCCGCTTTGGCTCGCGCGATCTGTTCTTTCACCTTTGCAATTTCTGCATCATGAGCCTCCTGATCCGCCGGATTGGCTTCCACCATAAGCGCGGACTGTGCGTCAAACAGGTCGGATAGGACTTGAACCGGCGGGCGCATAAGGCCTCCTGCCCCTGCTGCCGCTGCCGCTGCTGATCCGGAGAGCATTGCTGTGGCGGTCGAAGAGTGATTCGCCGCCTGTGTGCCGACCATGAATATTCCAACCCGGTTGACCTGGCCCGGGGGGTCCGGAATACTATCGCCATCGGAACAGCCCCTAATCTGGTCGTCTTGCAACTGGTACAGCGATTCGGTCTCTCCGGTCGAGGACTCGTCATCGGAATAGACGATGGTCTCACTACCATGTTCTGATGCGTCCTCACGCTCTCCTTCGTGGACGACTCCAACGAAGACACGCTTCACGGCCGGTTTAGCCCAGGTAGATCTTGCACGCTGAGCTGTCTCGATGAGGTTGGTGCAGATGTCCGGCTCAGGCCCAGGCTCACCGGTTTTTCCAATGAGAACGTGTATGCCACCAAAGGGGACCCGGTACCCGTACTCGATCGAATCGGCCTCGGGACCCCATCCTGCGTCGTCGATGTAGATCCTGCCCCGACGACCCTTGGTCATCCGGCCCGCAACATAGCCTTCGAGTCCCTTGAGCTTGCCCTCCAAGATCGTCAAACCATCGTGCGATGGCCCCACAGTGGGCGCCAACTGTCGTGGATTTGTCACGGCAGATGTCCTAGCGAAAGGACTTAGTCGTGGAGCCATCGCTACGAGTTTACTTGAAGGGGTTAAAGTGGACACAAAGACACGAGGGTTTTATACTAGTTCGGCCCCTTCGATGAAGGTAAAAGCCTACGTCTAGTTGTGATGGAATTGATATGATCTCGATGGCTAGGGAGCAAACAAGCTTCGCCTAGGCTCGAGTTGTGGTTGTCCCCTCTGAACCGCCACCGGGTCGTCCCCTTATATATACGGGTGACGCCCGTCGGTCCATAGAGTCCTAACCGGTTCATACTCGTATTCCGGTTGGTATCTCTCTATTCCTTACTTACAATACAAGTCATACATCAGGCCGGTTTACGGCTACATGTTCTAACCGACTACAGGCCTTGGGCCTTCATCTGTTTATGCCACTAATGAAGTTAACCCGGCCCAAGTAGGCCGGTTTACGTCTAGTGGTAATATCCCCAACACCAGCTCTTTGCAAATCAGAGTCATATGCCCCCTACCGCTCTCCAAACAATCCCCATAACTTGGCCCTTCGCGGTCTGGGGTCTGGATATGGTCGGACCTCTTAAAGGGGGAAGCCATAAGAAAAAATACTTATTGGTCATGGTGGAGAAGTTCACCAAGTGGATAGAAGCCAAACCAGTCAAAACGGCCGAATCCGGACCAGTAATAGACTTCATATCCAGGGTCATACACCAGTACAACGTCCCCCACAGCATCATCACTGACAATGGCTCAAATTTCACAGCCGATGAAGTGAAAACTTGGTGCGGCAAAATGGGCATTAAGCTCGACTACGCTTCCGTCTACCATCCCCAAACAAACGGCCAGGTCGAACGGGCAAACGGTCTCATCATGAGCGGCATTAAACCCAGACTAGTGCGATCCTTGACAGAGTCGGACACGCACTGGGTCGAAGAGCTCAACTCTGTACTCTGGGGGCTGTGGACCATGCCGAATCGCACCACCAGATATACACCATTTTTTATGGTGTACGGCGCGGAAGCAGTACTACCCTGCGACATAATACATGATTCGCCACGCGTACGCATGTACGAAGAGAAGGAAGCCGAGTTAGATCGGCAGGATAACTTGGATGCCCTGGAGGAGGAGCACGACGTCGCAAAAGCCTGCTCCGCATTCTATCAGCAGCAGGCTCGACGATACCAAAGCAGAGAAGTGCGGGCCAAAACTTATAATATTGGTGAGCTCGTTCTACGCCTACCGGAGAAGAAGAAGGACAAGATCAAACCCAAGTGGGAAGGTCCCTCCGTCATTGACAAAGTTCTCACCGGAGGAGCGTACCGCTTACGTAGTGCATCCGATAACAGACTCGAGCCGAACCCATGGAACGCGGCCAGACTTCAGAGATACTACGCCTAGCGCCGAACTCAGTGTTTGTCTCCTTAACCCCTCCTTTTTAATTATGCTCCCTCCCCTTTCCTTTCTCGACCTTTTTTCCTATTCACACAAAGTATTTAATGCAGTACGGACTCCCGGATCACTCCGGCCGCACTATGTGTGTAAGCAATACCTGGGGGCTTCCTATACGGAAGCTAAAAATAATTACTCTAATGGCTTTTTGCCCATCACATATGCGTTCCTTTTTCCATATGTGCCTTTTCTTCACCATTATATGCATCGATATGACTTAAGATGTGACCAAGCTGGGTTGCCTGGCTCTTGTGTTCATGCCCTACATTCCCGTTAATTCGGCTAGGGCATAAGGGGAGCACCTCTGCGATTGTTACTACCGGTTCACCCGGATGTGTACCTCAGACTGGGTGAAGCCAAAAGCTAGCGTCCTTAAGAGAATATTCGGTCGGTGAAAAAAAGATGTATTCGTTTATTACAACGTAAATCCCCAGAAGTTTTGTATCCTGCGTCCTTGTTCGCAGTCCGGACATGTGCATCGTCGCATGCGTACCCAGGGAAAGGAACCCCTAACAGAACTATTCTCCCTGGAAGATGTTTCTTACAATCCATGTAATATAAAATAACTAGTTGGGTACTTGTCTGTTCAAGCACTTATGACCCCTACGCCTGGTTTCCACGCATACCCCGGTTCTGCATAACTGAGCGGGTATTCGGACACACCCTGGACTGTGGGATCCGGGGGCTGAAGCGAAAAGGTCCGCCATGACAAATGATTTTAATCCGGCTAGGGACTACTTATGTCCATTGAATTACACAGTCACTTAGACTGACTATATTCCTCCTCTATACCATCCAACAGGCTATCTAGCTTACAATCCTGTTGAGAATACTTTGCGGCTAACGCTACCTGGTCATACACCAGACTCACGGGAATTTCTTGCCCATCTGGCCCCGTTGGTCCGACTTCGGCCATATGGTTCGGGTCCAGCTTGGTGTAGCGCGTCTTCACCATAGCCCAGGCTTCTCTTGCACCTTGCCGGCAGGCTGACATCTTCCATAATCGGAAGCGCTGCCCTGCTCCTTAAAGCATATCCACAAGCTCCCCCATGCCATTCGGCAGGAAGCTTGATGACCACAAGGCCTGAGCAACGCCCTGCATCACCTGCCGAGCTCGCTCGTGCAGTTGGGAGAGGTCTTGCAGTAAATCGCCTGTAGATGAGGGCATCTCCTCCTCAGGGCGGCCCGTTAACATTCCTGCAAGCAAAATTCTTTCAATATGCTTCCTCGCCGAGCTGTACTACAGTTCGTCTAGGCACTTACCATAAATGCCGTGTCGAAGCCTTTTGTTCTCCTTCACGGAGTCCGCCAGCTGAGCGCGGACATCTTTTAATTCCACGTCCCGCCGGACATTGGCATCTTGAAGATTGTTCTTCTCCTGCCTAACTTGCGTAAGAATGCGCTCGCCAGCCTTTAGCTGCCTTTTGAGATGCGACTCGTCATCTCTTACGCCCTCCGGATTCACCCCGGGATTGTCTGCAGAATTTTCTGTTAGACTTGTCATACCAGCCACTTACTAACTGGTTCATCTTCGTACAACTGAGACAAATGTTACCAGATGAGGCCTTCTGGGATCCCTCTAACTTGGCAACCGTGGCCCGCAGCTGGGTCTTATCTACAAGGACCTGCACATAAATTGAGCCTTAAAACAGTTGTTCCAACCGTTTCAAGTCTCAGGGGCTACTGCTATACATGCTTATCAAATTTTCTTACCCGTATATCTTTGGTATACTGGTCCGTCGCTCGGGCAAGCCCGCCTTGAGCAGCTCGGATGTATGCGCCTCCCGAATTGAAAGCATTAAATGCCTCTTCGGAAAAGATGTTGTTGCGAAGTACGGCCCGTCGGCGCCGGTGATTCATGGCGCTCTCTACTTCGGAATTCATGGCAGAGAGCATATCCGCATCCTTTGTCGGAGAACTATGCGGCATCCGCCCCACGTCCGCCTCCTCTCTCGAAGCCGGTTCTGGAATCTGGCTGGTGGAGGCGTGATTGGCAGGATCCCCGGATATATTCCGGCTACTCCTCTTCCTGCCAGGACACGAAGGGCGCTGTTACACTTCAAATACAATAATCGCAGAACATGTTTTTTCCTTACCTCTGTAGCAGCATTTCGACCCTACCGCCTTCCTCTTGAGCCTGCCCGATCCAGACGCCCGTTGCTGACGGGTCCCTAGGGGCTCAGCCCCGCGCTCCGACCATCGTCTCTGCAAAAAACACAACACTTCAGGGGTAAGGCATGACATCAGAAAGGAGTCCTCTTTGGAGGATAGAGTTTTCGGCTTGGCTTACACGCAACGTAGGTAGCAGTCCGGGATAGTTGGCAATAATAGCCATTGAGGCGCCATCGCAGCTTGCCTAATAAAATATCCCGTTGACAAGATTATCTGCCACGATAATATCTGGATCTTCTTCGAGTCCTGGATCGAGGGCCCTTTCGGGGTCCTCTGGCTGCGGGGAAGGGCTGGAGATTCCTTCTACGGCCCTCCTCAGTTCCTTCTCGGAAATATCAAGGCAGATAATCTTAGCGAAGAACACCACAATAAGTGAAGCGGGGAAAGGAATGACGACTTACCCAGTTTGGGGGGTTGTACATGGAGAATCCATCCCACGGTTTGATGTGAAGGAAGTCTTCCTCTTCACCTTTGTATAAATCAGACAATATCCTTGCCAAAGCAGTGGCGGAGTCCGGACCCTTACGGCCACAGCGGGTGGCATCATCTTCCCCGTTGTAGTGCCACATGGGCTTCCCCCGATATTGAAGCGGTTGCACTCCCCGCATTATGCATATTGCCATAACCTCGACTATCGCCAGTCCGGATTTGGCCAGTAACTTTATCCTGCTCATCAGGAAGTGTATTTCCCTGGTATCCTCCTCTTGGGGGCCCCGGGGGCGCCAGCTTAGACGTGCCCTCGGCGGGGCATTACTGAACTTGGGGAGACCTGTCCGGACTGGATCCGGAAAGGGAACATCATCAACGTAAAACCACTTCGAACGCCAGTTCTCTGGTGCCTTCTTGGGAGTGTCGGATAGGTATCCGGTCTCGGCAATGCGCCATACTTCGGCCCCACCCACTTGGCATAGGGATTCTCCCTGGTTGCGAGGGACAAGGCAGAACAACTTCTTCCATAACCCGAAGTGAGCCTCGCAGCCTAGAAATAGCTCACAAAGGGCGACGTATCCTGCTATATGTAGCACGGGGGCAGGGGTAAAGTTGTGCAACTAGAGGCCGTAGAACTCCAGGAGCCCGCGAAGAAACAGGTGGATAGGAAACCCGATGCCCCTTAGCAGATGTGGGATGAGGCATATTCGCTCCTCTGGAGATGGATTAGGGGATCCCTCCGCTTGTTCCCCGCCATTATATGTGGCTATTCTGGCTCGGACGGGGACCATGAACGCCGGTGGGAGAAACCCTTGGGTCTGTAACTCTATCAAACGGCTATGAGGAACTGAACACTCTTCCCAGTCCCCTGGCTTGGAGCGAGGAGAGCGAGAAGAAGAGTTGTGACGACTGGCCATGTTGGAATGGTTTTTTCGGAGCGCTCTATTGGATGCTTGCTCGAGGGGGGAGAGTGAGGTTTGGATCTAAGAATCCCTGTCTCTTCAAATAGACGGTTAACCCGAAGGATCGAGGGTGGCAAATGCAAAAATGCCTTGGCTGAGATGGTCATTATTGAGGCACAGAAGCCGAGGAGTACAACATTGATGGGAAGTCGGACACTATTCGTCATAACAGGTACTTTCGAGTATTCGGAGATGGAACCCGCCTTGCAATGCTGAAGACAAGACTGCACGCCGGACTCATCGTCATTGAAGCCTGGTTCAGGGGCTACTGAGGGAGTCCTGGATTAGGGGGTATCCGGACAGCCGGACTGTATACTTTGTCCGGACTGATGGAGCGTGAAGATACAAGACTCAAGGCTCCGTCCCGTGTCCGGATGGGACTCTCCTTTGCGTGGAAGACAAGCTTGGCAATCCGGATATTATGTTTCCTTCCTTGTAACCGACTCCATGTAAACCCTAGCCCTCTCCGGTGTCTATATAAACCGGAGAGGTTGGTCCTTATAAGGCCGATCACGATCACAATCATAACCATCATAGGCTAGCTTCTAGGGTTTAGCCTCTACGATCTCGTGGTAGATCTACTCTTGTACTACTCACATCATCAATATCAATCAAGCAGGAAGTAGGGTTTTACCTCCATCGAGAGGGCCCAAACCTGGGTAAACATTGTGTCCCTTGCTTCCTGTTACCATCAGCCTAAGACGAACAGATCAGGACCCCCTACCCGAGATCTGCCGGTTTCTCCAATGCCATCGTGCACTGCTACATGACACTGTGTAATCCGTCATGATTGTTGCTATGCTTGCTTATGTGTCTTAGTACTTTCATAAAATCCTGCCTTCTGCATTGGAGAAACTTAAATGTGCCCTGGTGGTTTACCGCTGGACGGGTTATGATACCCAATACAGAACCAGAGTTTCTATAACTAAGGATGTAAAGCAATGAAATATGAAATATATCATACCTGTGATATTGAATCACATCGTTGGTTTATCAACTTGCGTAGTAAGGGTAATAACCCAAATCTTGAGTGTTGATAACTCCCACCATGTTGTGCTGGTGCATAATAAACCATGTTGGGTTATGATAAACACCGGATGATCATCCTGGCGACTTATAGTCAATGCCAGACCGGGCTTAAGAAAACTCCGTTTTACAATTGAGTTTTTACTGATAGTTGAAAACTTGTGTCGGGTTAAGAAACACCGGACTGATGAAATGACTTATAGTTAGGCCGGGTCAATGGACGTCGGTTTAACTCAAAACCTTATCAAAGGAGAGAAAACTTTGCAAAAATAAAATCAAATAAAAATTTGGAGTCGAGGCTTTTCAAGGACTGCCAGGCCCAAATTCGAGGCGTTTCATGGGCTACCAGGCCGCTGAGTTGAACCATTTGACAAAGCCTTTTAAGATGGGCCTTCAATTAACCAATCGTCGTTTTAACTTTGACAAGTTTAAGGTCTATATAAGATTGACTTGTCAAACGTTCGGCGGGTCATACCAGGATTACCTGGACAGGAGTGGCTTACTTGATGAAGGCAGGTTAACCCGGGGTTTTAGGTGAATACACCAGGCTTCCAAGCCAAGGCTTGATAGCCTATTACAAGGGTCCTGTCAAACTCTTTGTTGCTTTGCACAAAGAGCTCCCAAGTAACTTTGTGAGCTATGCTCAATGGGTGCCTATGTTTGAGCTGTGCTTTAGCAACAAAACTCTCTTTGGCCCCTTGGGTGTGAAGCTCCCAAGCTTTGTTGTGGCATGATAGCCGGTCTAATGAACAATAAACAGAAGCCCCCTTGTAACCAAGAAATATTGGAAGAAACGGTAGAGGCCCTGCTTGTAGCAAGGATGCTGGTTTATTATATTGATCATAATATATACATTGTCAAAATATGTACATAATGGGAGCCAATGGCTCAGGTGTAGTAAGGCCGAAGATGAGCTATATTCCACGGCCGGCGAGTCTCACCTCTGATTTGCATGAGTCTTTGTGCTCTCGAACATCGATGAGGTAGTATGACCCGCTGTTCAAATTCTTGCTGACCACAAAGGGTCCTTCCCAAGGTGGAGACAACTTATGCATGTCAGTCTGATCCTGGATAAGCCGGAGCACCAAGTCGCCCTCTTGAAAAGTCCTGGTTTTAACCCGACGGCTGTGATAACGTTGCAGGTCTTGCTGATAAATCGCCGAGCGAGCCGCCGCAATATCCCGTTGTTCATCTAACAGGTCCAAGGCATCCTGGTGTGCTATTTCATTATCCGCTTCAACGTGAGCTGCCACTCGGGGCGAGTCATGACGTATATCACTTGGGAGAACTGCTTCTGCTCCATAAACCATGAAAAAGGGTGTGTAACCTGTAGATCTATTGGGGGTGGTGTTAATACTCCATAGAACGGAAGGTAACTCGTCCACCCAACAACCCGGCGTCTGCTTTAAAGGGACCATAAGTCGGGGCTTGATACCCTTTAAGATTTCCCGATTAGCTCTCTCCGCTTGACCATTAGATTGGGGGTGGGCTACCGACGACACATCAAGCCGGATGTGCTCATGTTGACAGAACTCTTCCATAGCTCCCTTGGAGAGATTCATGCCATTATCTGTTATAATATTGTGTGGAAAGCCAAACCGGAAGATCACCTTTTTCACGAACTGAACCGTCGTGGCAGCATAACACTTGCTCACTGGCTCCACCTCCACCCACTTGGTGAATTTATCAACCGCCACCAGGAGGTGAGTTTTCTTATCCTTGGACCTCTTAAAAGGCCAAACCATATCTAGCCCCCAAATTGCAAACAGCCAGGTAATTGGAATCATCCTCAAATCCTGAACCAGAACATGAGCTCGACGTGCAAACTTCTGAGAGCCATCACACCTTCAGACTAGATCTTCCGCATCAGCATGAGCTGTTAACCAGTAAAAACCATGCCGGAAAGCCTTAGCCACCAAGGATTTTGAACCGGCATGATGACCACAATCTCCTTCGTGGATTTCACGCAAGATCTCACAACCTTCTTTAGAAGAAACACAACGCTGAAACGCCCCTGAGACACTGCAGTGGTGCAACTCGCCATTGACAATAGCCAAGGACTTAGAAGCCGGATTATCTATTTGGCTAAAACTTCATCTTCTGGTAACTCGCCCCAGTTCATGTACGCCAGGTACGACAATGTCCAATCAGGGATAGCATGAAGAACCGCCACCAGTTGAGCCTTCGGATCAGGAATCGCCAGATCCTCCTCTGTTGGTACCTTGACCGACAGATTATGCAAAACATCCAAAAAAACATGGTGCTGCACTGGTTTACGTTGGGACCCAAGCCGGCTTAAATCATCTGCTACTTCATTTTTGCGCCGATCAATGTGCTCGACTTGATAACCTTTGAAATGACCACCAATAATGTCCACCTCTCGCCGATAAGCCGCCATGAGTGGGTCCTTAGAGTCCCACGTACTAGATACTTGCTGAGCCACTAAATCGGAGTCACCAAAGCAACATACCTGGATTAAGTTCATCTCCTTAGCCATCCGTAGATGTGGAGCAAAGCCTCATACTCAGCTGCATTGTTAGTACAGGGGAACTTTAAGCGGAGAACATAACAAAATTTGTCACCTCGAGGGGAAGTAAGGACAACTCCAGCCCCCGAGCCCTCCAATTGTCTGGATCCATCAAAGTGAATAGTCCAGTATGTGTTATCCAGTTTATCCTCCGGTGCCTGTAACTCCGTCCAGTCATTGATGAAGTCTATGAGTGCTTGGGACTTGATAGCAGTACGAGGCATGTATTTCAATCCGTGAGGCCCAAGCTCAATAGCCCACTTAGCGACCCGGCCAGTTGCCTCCTTGTTTTGAATGATGTCTCCCAATGGAGCAGAACTGACCACAGTGATGGGATGGCCTTGAAAGTATAAGCTTCCGGCTTGCCATAAACACTCCATACACCAGCTTCTGCCAATGGGGATATTGATGTTTGCACTCAATAAGCACCTCACTGATATAATAAACCGGCCGTTGAACCGGATACTCCTTACCAGCCTCCTTGCGCTCCACCACAATAGCCATGCTGACAGCTTGGGCATTAGCAGCCACGTATAACAGCAATGGTCCTTATCAATGGGGGCAGCAAGGACGGGCGGTTCAGCTAGCTGCTTCTTCAAATCCTCAAACTTCGCATTAGCAGCATCACTCCAAACAAAGTTGTCTGTTTTCTTCATCATCTGATAAAGCGGGACCGCCTTCTCTCCCAACCGGCTGATAAACCGGCTCAGTGCTGCAATCCAACCTGCCAGTCTCTGAATGTCATTGATACACGTCGGTTTAGCCAGGGATGTGATAGCCTTGATCTTTACCGGATTAGCCTCAATGCCCCTGTTGGACACCAGAAAACCCAAGAGCTTGCCAGCCGGTACACCAAAACACACTTAGCCGGATTGAGCATCATTTTATAAACCCTCAGGTTATCAAAAGTTTCCTGCAAATCAGTTATGAGTGTCTCTGCTTTCCTGGATTTCACCATGATATCATCCACATAAGCATGAACATTACGCCCAATCTGATTATGGAGGCAATTCTGCACACACCGTTGATAAGTCGCCTGAGCACTCTTGAGCCCAAAAGGCATAGATACATGACAGAAGGCTCCAAAAGGAGTTATAAAAGTTGTCTTCTCCTGGTCCTTAACTGCCATTTATATTTGATGGTAACCCGAATAAGCATCCAGGAAACTCAAACGCTCACAACCCGTCGTAGCATCAATGATTTGATCAATACGAGGGAGGGCAAAGGGATCAGCTGGGCAAGCTTTGTTCAAATCTGTGTAATCCACACACATACGCCAAGTGCCATTTTTCTTAAGTACCAGCACCAGATTAGCCAACCACTCAGGGTGAAACACCTCCACAATAAACCCTGCCGCCAATAGCCGGGCTACCTCCTCACCAATGGCCTTACACCTCTCTTTGTTAAAGCAGCGAGGAAATTGTTTGACCGGTTTGAACTTCGGATCAATATTAAGAGTGTGCTCAGCGAGTCCCCTCGGTACACCTGGCATGTCAGAAGGTTTCCATGCAAAGATGTCCCGGTTCTCACAGATGAACTCGATGAGCGCGCTTTCCTATTTCGGATCCAAGTTGACGCTGATGCTGAACTGCTTGGATGAATCGCCAGGGACAAAATCAACCAACTTAGTCTCATCAGCCGATTTAAGCTTCAAAGCCGGATCATGCTCTGTAGTGGGCTTCTTCAGAGAAGTCATATCTGCCGGATCAACATTGTCCTTATAGAACTTCAACTCCTCCGTCACGCAAACCGACCCAGCATAAGCCGCATCACCTTCCTCGCACTCCAGAGCAATCTTGCGGCTACCATGAACCGTGATGGTCCCCTTATAACCTGGCATCTTGAGCTGAAGATAAACATAACACGGTCTTGCCATGAATTTAGCATAAACCGACCGTCCAAACAGGGCATGGTACGAACTTCTGATTTTAACCACTTCAAAGGTCAATGTCTCAGACCTTGAATCATGATCGTCTCCAAAAACCACCTCCAGAGCTATCTTACCGACCGGGTAAGCCGATTTGCCGGGTACCACACTGTGAAAAACGGTGTTTGACGGTTTAAGATCCTTATCTGTTAACCCCATACGCCAGAAGGTTTCATAATACAAGATATTGATACTGCTCCCTCCATCCATGAGCACTTTGGTGAACTTATAGCCTCCAACCTGTGGTGCAACCACCAAAGCTAGATGGCCAGGATTATCAACCCGGGGCGGATGATCCTCCCGACTCCAAACAATAGGCTGTTCAGACCAGCGCAGATAACGAGGTACTGCCAATTCAACAGAGTTTACTGCCCTTTTATGGAGCTTCTGATCGCGCTTGCACAGACTAGTAGTGAAAACATGATACTGTCCACCATTTAACTGCTTCGGGTTGCTCTGATAACCTGACTACTGTTGTTGCTGATTCCCTTGTTGATTATAACCACCTTGGTTGCCCTGATTGCCCTGTCCACCTTGGTTACCCTGAAAACCTGAACCGGAATTACCTCCACCGTAACCTGGCCAGTGAAACCCGGGTCCTGAACCGCCGAATGGTCCATGATCATACCGGAAGAGGTCTGAATTTTTGAACTCTCGCATATGAAGCAATCTTTCCATAAATGCGTAGCTGGTTTTTATTGCATCCCGTGCTTTGGGCAAGGCTGGTTCAACAGATGCTCCAGATTCATCCCTGATCCGCCGCCCCGCGGGGGTGGTTTACCCTTACTGTGCTGATTGTTACCTTGAACATTGGTGTTAGCCACAAAATCAGAATTATTGTCTGCCTTGCGCTTACCGTTATTCCCATGGCCAGCCTGGTTATGCTGTCCTTTTGTGTCGGCATTCTTCTTTCCCTTCTCCGGCTTCTCTTCGGTAGACTCGGGATCCTTGGTATTATCAGAATCGGCATACTTAACCAAAGCTGCCATGAGCGTTCCCATGTCATTGCAGTGACGCTTGAGCCGTCCCAGTTTCATCTTTAGCGACTTGAACCGGCAATTGACCTCCAATGTTATAATCGCCAAATCAGCTTTGATACGGTCCGATGAATGCAGGATTTCTGAAACCCGGCGCACCCAATGCGTTGTTGACTCGTTCTCTCCTTGGACACAAGCAATCAGATCCACAATCGACATGGGTTGTTTGCATGTATCCTTGAAGTTTGCTATAAACCGGGCCTTCAACTCATCCCATGAACTGATCGAGTTAACAGGCAAACTTTTAAGCCAGGTGCGAGCCGTTCCATCCAACATCATGGTGAAATATTTTGCACACACCACTTCATCTACATCTAGCATCTCCATTGCCATCTCATAACTTTCAACTCACGCCTCGGGGGGTTGATCGGCGGTATAATTAGGCACTTTACGCGGACCCTTGAAATCCTTGGGTAGCCACACATTACGCAGAGCTGGGGTGAGGCACGGCACCCCCCAAGAGCTAAAAGCAAATCCACGTTCAACTAATGCCGCTGGTTGAACCGGAGCGGGTTGATTCGCATACTGTGCTGCTAACTCTGCCTCCCATCGCGCTCTGTCGTTGTTCACCACATCCTGAGCATTCATACCGCCGCGCGCCGGATTAGGCCCTCGAGGGGCATCACGGTGCCGCGCACTGCTTGACACATCCGGTTCATCCATGTGCCTGTTGTAGCTCTTGCTCGGACGGGGGGTTGAATGTATCCTGTCTCGGCTGTAGGAATAAGCATGCTGCTGCACAACAGTGGTTTGAAGAAGATCCCTGGCCCGTCGCGTTTCAACCGCCGCCAGTGAGTCACCCTCCATCGGAATACTGCCAAGCGAGATGCCGCAGCAATCATGTTATCCAAAGGGCTAGAGAAATGACCTGGCGGCGTTGGTATTTATGGCGGTGGGTTATCTGTTCGTCGAGGCGGGTCCATCACCCGTGGCTGATCCGGCGCTGTCCCAGGTGCCTCGGTCCGATTCACTGCTGTCGGATTACTTGGCCCGGCTCCTGGCGTATTGAAGAGATTCATTCCTTCGTAAACCGGCGGTAGACGAGACCAATACTTCCTCCTCAGTACTTTGTTGGACGCGTTTTGATCCAACATAAGCCGGTAATTCTGCGCCTGGATCTGCTGGGACTGGGCATCTAAAGCGGCCTGCTCTTCAGTCATCCTGGCTTCCTCAGCCACCAAGTCCTCCTTGGCCTGAGTTATTTGGTCCCTTAGCTTTGTAACCTCCACATTATGCTAATCCTGGGTCTCTGGGGTGACTGCCATTGTCAACAATGTCGTCAAAGCATCCAACAAACCGGAAAGAACTTGAGCCGGCTGGCGCGCAGGGCCTCCTGCCCCGGCTGCCGATCCGGAAATCATTGCTGCTGCAAATGAAGATTGCAAGGTGGGTTGCGTACCGGCCATAAATATCGCAACCCGGTTCGGCGGTTCAAAGGGGTCCGGAATACTATCGCCATCAGAACAGCCCCCAATCCGGCCGTCTTGCAATTGGTTCAGTGACTTGGATTCACCACTGGAAGATTCGCCATCTGAGTAGATGGCCGTCTCACCATCGGACACCGGTTCAGACCCGCACCATGGATGAATCCTACGAACGCACGCTTCATGGCAGGCTGAACCCGGGCAGGACTCGCACGCTGAGCCATCTCGATGAGGTCGGTGGAGATGTCCGGCTCAGGGCCCTGTTCGCCGATCTTGCTGATGAAAACGTGAATTCCGCCAAAGGGGACCCGGTACCCATACTCAAGTGAGTCGGCCTCGGGGCCCCATCCTGCGTCGTTGATGTACAGCTTGCCGCGACGACTTTTGGTCATCCGGCCAACCGCATATCCCTTGAGTCCTTCAAAGCTGCCCTTTAAGAACTCGAAACCATCGTGCGATAGCCACACGGTGGGCGCCAACTGTCGTGGAATTAACACGTCAGATATCCTAGCAAGAGGACTTAGTCGTGGAGCCATCGCAACAAAGTTAGCAAAAAGGTGTTAAACTGGACAAAGGACACGGGAAGTTTATACTGGTTCGGCCCCTTGTGGTGAAGGTAAAAGCCTACGATCCAGTTGTTGTGGGATTGATTGATCTCGATGAGCAGGGAGCGAATCCGCTTTACCTATCTCTCGAGCTATTGTTTCTTGTCCTTGAACCGCCACCGGGTCGTCCCTTTATATACACAGGTTGATGCCCGACGGTTTACAGAACACCGAGGCCGGCTCATACAAGTGTCCGGCTCAGTTTCTACCTTTCCTAACTTACAACACAAGTTTACACATCTCATGCCGGTTTACATTTATGGGCTCTAAACCGCCTTTGGGCCATGGGCCTCTAAGCTTCAATGGTAGAGCGCCATACTCCTTGTCTTCATGGCTTCAATACGTGTGAGCGTAAACCGGCCCCTCCTGGGCAGTTTACACTCAGTAGTTATATCCCCAACAACTCTTGAAACATCTCATATGCTCCATGACGTTCAAAACATCGTTGAAGTCCCGGTTCTAAGCTGTAAAGCATGGCACATTGAACTATCGAGTAGTCATCAGCTTTGCTCTGCCAGACGTTCTTAACGTCGTCGGTTGCATCTGCAGCAGGCCTGGCACCCAGCGGTGCTTCCAGGACGTAATTCTTCTGTGCAGCAATGAGGATAATCCTCAAGTTACGGACCCAGTCCGTGTAATTGCTACCATCATCTTTCAACTTAGCTTTCTCAAGGAACGCATTAAAATTCAACGGAACAACAGCACATGCCATCTATCTACAATAATATAGACAAGCAAAAATACTATCAGGTACTAAGTTCATGATAAATTAAAGTTCAATTAATCATATTACTCAAGAATTCCCACTTAGATAGACATCCCTCTAATCATCTAAGTGATCACTTGATCCAAATCAACTAAACCATGTCCGATCATCACGTGAGATGGAGTAGTTTTCAATGGTGAACATCACTATGTTGATCATATCTACTATATGATTCATGCTCGACCTTTCGGTCTCAGTGTTCCGAGGCCATATCTGCATATGCTAGGCTCGTCAAGTTTAATCTGAGTATTCCGCGTGTGTAAAATTGTCTTACACCCGTTGTATTTGAACATAGAGCTTATCACACCCGATCATCACGTGGTGTCTCAGCACGAGGAACTTTCGCAACGGTGCATACTCTGGGAGAACACTTATACCTTGAAATTTAGTGAGAGATCTTCTTATAATGCTACCGTCAATCAAAGCAAATAAGATGCATAAAGGATAAACATCACATGCAATCAATATAAGTGATATGATATGGCCATCATCATCTTGTGCTTGTGCCGAAGCACCATCATGACCACCATCGTCACCGGCGCGAGACCTTGATCTCCATCGTAGCATCGTTGTCATCTCGCCAACTATTGTTACTACGACTATCGCTACCGCTTAGTCATAAAGTAAAGCAATTACAGGGCGATTGTATTGCATACAATAAAGCAACAACCATATGGCTTCTGCCAGTTGCCGATAACTTTGTTACAAAACATGATCATCTCATACAATAAAATTTAGCATCATGTCTTGACCATATCACATCACAACATGCCCTGCAAAAACAAGTTAGACGTCCTCTACTTTGTTGTTGCAAGTTTTACGTGGCTGCTATGGGCTGAGCAAGAACCGTTCTTACCTACGCATCAAAACCACAACGATATTTCGTCAAGTTAGTGTTGTTTTAACCTTCTCAAGGACCAAGCGTAGCCACACTCGGTTCAACTAAAGTTGGAGAAACTGACACCCGCCAGCCACCTATTTGCAAAGCACGTCGGTAGAACCAGTCTCGCGTAAGCGTACGCGTAATGTCGGTCCGGGCCGCTTCATCCAACAATACCGCCGAACCAAAGTATGACATGCTGGTAAGCAGTATGACTTGTATCACCCACAACTCACTTGTGTTCTACTTGTGCGTATAACATCTACACATAAATCCAGGCTCAGATGCCACTGTTGGGGAACGTAGTAATTTCAAAAAAATTCCTACGCACACGCAAGATCATGGTGATGCATAGCAACAAGAGGGGAGAGTGTTGTCCACGTACCCTCGTAGACCGAAAGCGGAAGCGTTAGCACAATGCGGTTGATGTAGTCGTACGTCTTCACGATCCAACCGATCAAGTACCAAACGTACGGCACCTCCGAGTTCAGCACACGTTCAGCTCGATGACGTCCCACGAACTCTGATCCAGCAGAGCTTTGCGGGAGAGTTCCGTCAGCACGATGGCGTGATGATGGTGTTGATGCTACCGCCGCAACCCATGATCTAATAACTACTCCACAATGCATTCCCTTAGGCCCAAATATGAAGTGTCATGTAGTCGACGTTCACATATCATCAAAATATCAAACGCATATTAAGTTCACATGATTACTTGCAACATAACTTCCCCCGTGACCTCAAGAACAAAAGTAACTACTCACAAATGATGATCATGATCAAGATCAGTGGGGTATTAAATAGCATAATGGATCTGAACATATAATCTTCCTTCAAATAAACCATATGGTAATCAACTACAAAATGTAATCAACACTACTAGTCACCCACATGTACCAGTATGAGGTTCCGGTACAAAAATTGAATACAACAGATGAACTAGGGTTTGATAGAAGATGGTGTTGTTGAAGATGTTGATGAAGATTGCCCTCCCAAAGATGAGAGGGTTGTTGGTGATGATGATGATGATGATTTCCCCCTCCGGAAGGGAAGTTTCCCCGGCAGAATCGCTCCGCCGGAGGGCAGAAGTGCTCCTGCCCAAGTTCCGCCTCGAGATGGCGCGCTCTATCCCGAAAGTCCTCTCCTTGTTTTTTTTCTAGGTCAAAATGACTTATATACCAGAAGATGGGCACCAGAGGTGGGCCGAGGAGGGCACAACCCACCAGGGCGCACCTAGGCTGCCTGGCGCGCCCAGGTGGGTTGTGCGCACCTGGTGGGCCTCCTCTGGTAGTTATTTGCTCCAGTATTTTTCATATATTCCAAAACAATTCTCTGTTAATTTTCAGCTCATTTGGAGATGTGCAGAATAGGTGACTCTGACGTAGCTTTTTCAGGTCCAGAATTCCAGCTGCCGGCATTCTCCCTCTTTGTGTAAACCTTGCATATTATGAGAGAAAAGGCATTATAATTACTCCATAAAGCATTATTATGCATAAAAACATTATATATAACAGTAGGAAAACATGATGCAAAATTGACGTATCACAATCCTACCACAAGAATCATGATTTCTAGCCTTCCCCAAGTTGCTTTCCACTCAAATCATCTTTCCACCATACACTACTGGAATCAGGATCTTTGCCGTCAGCTATATCTTTGTCATCTGCTAGTTGACGGCAAAGAAGGTCTTTGCCCTCAACTTGATATAAGCTGACGGCAAAGATCATGTTTGCCGTCAGCCAACCCTTTGCCGTCCGCTAGCGGACGTCATAGAATATTTGTCGTCCGCTAGCGGACGGCAAATAATGAGGGTGGCCCACTAACGAGTAACACCTAACGGACACTTTCTTTGCCGTTCGCTAGGTGACGGCAAAGAAAGTGGCCAAACTAATGTTCGTTAGCTAGGATCTTTGCCGTCTGCTAGCAGACGGCAAAGAACCGTGCCCTAACTAGGTTAGCTCCAAAATGACCTAGTTTACCTAGGTTAGCTCCAAAATGACCAAGTTTACCTAGGTTAGCTCCAAAATGACCTAGTTTACCTAGGTTAGCTCCAATATGATCCATTTTAGCTAGGTTAGCTCCAAAATGACCTAGTTTACCTAGGTTAGCTCCAAAATGACCAAGTTTACCTAGGTTAGCTCCAAAATGACCTAGTTTACCTAGGTTAGCTCCAAAATGACCTAGTTTACCTAGATTAGCTCCAATATGATCCATTTTTGCTAGGTTAGCTCCAAAATGACCTAGTTTACCTAGGTTAGCTCCAAAATGACCTAGTTTACCTAGGTTAGCTCCAAAATGACCAAGATGGCATAATATGCTTAGTTCACTCAAAGATGGCATAATTAGCTAGGTTAGCTCCATTTTACCTAAGTATATGCTTACTTCTTATTCCAGTCTTCTTCTTCTTCTTCATGTTCTTCTTCTTCTTCTTCTAACTTTCTTGTTTCCCATTTTGTAGATCTCATTTAATTCACGGAAGCTTGCATGGATGGAGTGCTTCTTTTCCCTTTCTGCTTTTATTTTGTATCGTTGAACTTGCACGGATGGAACTTGTTATATGGATGGATGGATAACGGTGTTGGATGAACAATGTGAAACTTTTGTAATATGTATGGATGGAACTATGTACGTGTTGGTTATGTATGTATATATGATGAAACTTGTGTGTTGTATAAGTCTTTTGTGAAATTTGTGTGTTGAAACTTGTGTGTCCAAATTGAATGAATTTAAGAAAAAACAGAAAAAACTAGGGCTGTACAGGATCTTTGTCGTTCGCCAGCGGATGACAAAGCATTTTGCCATCAGCCAGCGGACGGCTAAGATGCCACGTGGCAGCTCCCTGTTCAACCTGGAGCTGTCCTATTTGGTTACTTTGCCGTCCGCCAGCTGACGGCAAAGCTCACTGTTAGCCCCCTAATGGCCGGACGTTGCCATGTGTGCCGTCTAGGACCGTTGCCGTCAGCCGGCTGAGGCAAAGATCGTTTCATCTTTGCCGTCCGCCAGCTGACGGCAAAGAAGCCTTTGTCGTAGCCCATTCAGCCGGACATGTTGCTGTCAGCTAACGGGCAGCAGAGGTCTTTGCCGTCCACCTTGTATGCCTTTGCCATCCGCCAGAAGCTGATTCCAGTAGTGATATCCAATTCTGTGAGATAGAGTTGAGTGTTGGGGAAACTATCATTTGAAGCACAAGAGCAAGGATTTCATCATCAACACAACATTTATTACCTTTTTGAGAGTAGTGTCTCCAAGATTGATTAGGTATCGCTTGGGAGCCTCTGTCAAGTTGTGGAGTTGAACCAAGAAGTTTGTAAGGGCAAGGAGATCGTCTACTTCGTGAAGATCTACCAGAGTGAGGCAAGTCCTTCGTGGGTGATGGCCATGGTGGGATAGACAGGGTTGGTTCTTCGTGGACCTTTTGTGGGTGGAGCCCTCCATGGACTCGCACAACTGTTACCCTTCCTGGTTTGAAGTCTCCATCAATGTGGACATACGATAGCACCACCTATCGGAACCACGCCAAAAATCTCCGTTTTGCACCTTCCCTTTACCTTCATATGCAATGCTTTACTTTTCGCTACTACATTCTTAGAATTGCATGTGTAGTTTGATTGCTTTGATGGAAATATGCCCACATGCAATAAATAATGGTTATTATTATATTTCCTAAATCATGATAAATGTTTATTGTTCATGCTAGAATTGTATTGATTGGAAACTTAGATACATGTGTGAATACATAAACAAATACCGTGTCCCTAGTAAGCCTCTACTAGACTAGCTCATTGATCAAAGATTGTTAAGGTTTCCTAACCATAGACATGTGTTACATTTGATAACGGGATAGCATCATTAGGAGAATGATGTGATGGACAAGACCCATCCGTTAGATTAGCATAATGATCGTTCAATTTATTGCTATTGCTTTCTTCATGTAAAATACACATTCCTCCGACTATCAGATTATGCAAATCCCGGTTACCGAAGGAATACCTTGTGTGCCATTCATATGTCTCCAACGTATCTATAATTTTTGATTGTTCCATGTTGTTATATTATCATTCTTGGATGTTTTACAATCACTTAATATCATTTTTTGGTACTAAACTATTGACATAGTGCCAAGTGTCAGTTCTTTTTCTGCTTGTTTTTTACATCGCATGAAATCAATACCAAATGGAGTCCAAACGCAGCAAAACTTTTTGTGGATTTTTCTGGACCAGAAGACACAAGATGGGCTAAAGAAGTACCAGAGGGGTGCCCCGAGGGGGGCACAACCCACCAGGGCGTGCCTGGGGGCCCAGACATGCCCATGTGGGTTATGCCCACCCCGGTGGCCTCCCGCACCGCCTCTTTGCTCTATAAATACCCCAATATTCCAGAAACCATAGGGGAGTCGACGAAAATCAATTCCAGCCGCCGCAAGTTCCAAAAACGCTAGATCCAGTCTAGACACCGTCACGGAGGGGTTCATCAGTGCCTCTCCGATGATGCGTGATTAGTTCATTGTAGACCTACATGTCTGTAGTTAGTAGCTAGATGGCTTCCTCTCTCTTGTTTGATTCTCAATACAATGGTCTCTTGGAGATCCATATGATGTAACTCTTTTTGCGGTGTGTTTGCTGGGATCCAATGAACTTTGAGTTTATGATCAAATCTATGTTTTTATCCATGAAAGTTATCTGAGTTTTCTTTGATCTCTTATATGCATGATTGCTTATAGCCTCGTATTTCTTCTCCGATATTTGGGTTTTGTTTGGCCAACTTGATCTATTTATCTTGCAATGGTAAGAGGTACTTTGTGCTGGGTTCGATCTTATGGTGCTTGATCCCAGTGACAGAAGTGGAAACGACACGTATGTATCGTTGCTATTAAGGATAACAAGATAGGGTCTATTTCTATATAAATAGATCTTGTCTACATCATGTCATCGTTCTTATTGCATTACTCCGTTTTTCCATGAACTTAATACACTAGATGCATGCTGGATAGCGGTCGATGTGTGGAGTAATAGTAGTAGATGCAGGTAGGAGTCGGTCTACTAATCTTGGACGTGATGCCTATATAATAATCATTGCCTGGATATCGTCATGATTATCTGAAGTTCTATCAAGTGCCCAGCAGTAAATGTTTTCCCACCGCTTGCTATTTTTCTCGAGAGAAGCCACTAGTGAAACCTACGACCCCCGGGGTCTCTTCTTTAATATATTTGCCTTCGCGATCTATTTTTATTTTCTTTTATTTTTAGATTTATTAAACCAAAAAATACAAAAATACCTTGCTGCATTTTTTACTAATTTATTTTATCTCGCGTTACCACGAGATCTATTTATCCAATCTACTACAATTTTATCTATCTTTTTACCCGTGAGGGATTGACAACCCCTCTCTTATGTCAGGTGGCAAGTATTTGTTCTTTGTGTGCAGGAGCTGTTTACGTGGTGTTGCGTTGTTGTCCTACTGGTTCGATAACCTTGTTCTCATAACTGGGGAAATACCTACCGTTGGTGTGCTGCATCATCCCTTCCTCTTTGCGGAAATACCGGCGTAGTTCAAGCCAACATCAAAAGGAATTTCTGGCACCGTTGCCGGGGAGACATCATCAACATCAACCATGTTTCTAGTCACAAATCTCATCTCCTTCAATTTACATTATTTGCCATTCGCCTCTCGCTTTCCTCTCCCCCACTTCACAAAAATTTGCCATTTTATTCCCCCTCTTTTTCGTTCGTCGTTTTCTCGTTAGATCTGTTTTTAGTGCAATCTTGTTGTGTAGTCATCATGACTCAAGACAACACCAAGTTGTGTGATTTCTCAAATACCAACAACAATGATTTTATTAGCACTCCGATTGCTCCTACCGCGACCAATGCAGAGTCTTGTGATATTAATACCGCTTTGCTGAATCTTGTCATGAAAGATCAATTTTCCGGTACTCCTAATGAGGATATCGCGTCCCATCTTAAGACATTCTTGGAATTATGCGATATGCAAAAGAAAAAGGATGTGGATAATGATGTTGTGAAGTTGAAATTATTTTTGTTTTCTTTGCGAGATCGCGCAAAAATTTGGTTTTGTTCTTTGCCTGGCAATAGTATTGATTCTTGGAACAAGTCCAAGGATGCTTTTATTACTAAGTATTTTCCGCCCGCAAAAATCATTTCCCTTAGAACCCAGATCATGAATTTCAAGCAACTTGAACATGAGTATGTTGCACAATCTTGGGAAAGAATGAAATTGATGCTAAGGAATTGCCCAACTCATGGGTTAAATCTTTGGATGATCATACAATTTTTTTATGCGGGGTTGAATTTTGTTTCTCGTAATCTTTTAGATTCCGTCGTGGGGGTACTTTTATGGAAATTACTTTGGGTGAAGCTTCTAAATTGCTAGATAATATTATGGCAGATTATTCACAATGGCATACCGAACGAGCTCCTACTAGTAAAAAAAAGTCAATTCGGTAGAAGAAATAAATTCTTTGAGTGAAAAAGTTGATGATCTTATGAAGTTGGTTCCTAACGAAAGTGCTCCTACTGATTTTAATGATGTGCCTTTGTCTACTTTGATTGAGGAAAATAGTGATGCCATAGAAGTGAATTTTATCTCGTGAAACAATTTCAATAACAATGCTTATAGAGGTAATTTTAATCATAGGCCTTTCCTAGTAATTCCTCTAATAATTGTGGTAATGCTTCTTATAATAATAATAGAAACACCCCTGATCTTGAGAATAATAATAAATAATTTATCAATACTAAAAAAGTTTTCAATGCTACAATAGAAGAAAAGCTGAATAAAGTTGATGATATGTCTAGAAGTATTGATAGAATTTCTCGTGATGTAGAAACTCTCAAGATGAATATTTTTGTGCATAAGGTTGAAGAATCAATTAAAGCTCTTTGTGTTTCTATGGATGAAAGTAAGAAAAGAACCACTATGCTTAGAGCTAAAATAGAATTTTAGAAAAAGCGTTTTCTAGTGATTGCTTTCATAAAAGTGATGAAGACCTTAAAATGATTGGTGTTTCTTCTATTGATTCTCTATTTAGTAAAATTAAGATTGATGATAAAGGGATTGGAGAAGATTCAACTTTAGCTAGAAGGCATCCCGGTAATTCGGAGGGTGAAAATCTTGTAGAGAAAAATGATAAAGTGGGTTTGAAGAGGTCAAAACTTTAACTAGTGATGCGCCCACTCTTTTGGATTACAAAGACTTTAATTATGACCGTTTCTCTTTGGTTGATTGTATTTCTTTTTTGCAATGCATGATAAATTCACCCAATGCTTATGAACAAATAAAGCTTTTAATAAACATATTGTTGATGCTATGATGAAAGCTTATGAAGAAAAGTTGGAATTAGAAGTATAAATTCCTAGAAAATTACATGATGAATGGGAACCTACCATCAAAGTCAAGATTAAAAATTATGAGTGTTTTGCTTTATGTGATTTGGGTGCTAGTGTTTCTACAATTCCGAAATCTTTATGTGATGTGTTGGATCTTATCGATATTGAAGAATGCTCTTTAAACTTGCACTTGGCGGATTCTACTATTAAAAAGCCTATGGGAAGAATTAACGATGGTCTTATTCTTGCAAATAGGAATTATGCCCATAGATTTTATTGTTCTTGATATTGATTGCAATCCGTCTTGCCCAATTATACTTGGTAGACCATTTTTACGTACTATTGGTGCCATGATTGATATGAAAGAAGGCAATATTAAATTTCAATTTCCACTAAGGAAGGGTATGGAACACTTCCCTAGAACAAGAATTAGGCCACCATAGGAATCAATCATGAGGGCATTGTATGGATCTAGAACTAAAGATGACAACACTTAGATCCTTTGCATTATGCCTAGCCAGGGGCGTAGAACGATAGCGCTCGTTAGGAGGCAACCCAACTTGTATCTTTTTGATTTTTGGTTTTCTTATTGTTTTCAATATAGTACCCAATTAAGCCTCTTATTAGATGTGTTTTTGTTGTTTCAATTAGTGTTTGTGTCAAGCAAAGCCTTTGGGATGATTTGGGTGAAAGTTGATTTGATCTTGCTGAAAAACAGCAACTTTTGCGCTCAAGAAAAAAATCCATTTTTAACAAAAGAGTGCTTTTGACTTGATTATTTTGCAGAATATTAATAAACAAATTTTTCACGTTATCCTAATTTTTTAGAATTTTTGGAGTTACAAAAGCATTCGAAATATCCAGATTGCTAGAGACTTCTGTTTTTGACAGATTCTATTTTCTTTGCATTGTGTGCTTGTTTTGATGATTCTATGGTTTTGTTTGAAGATTTTTTGCCATAGGAAAGTGGAATACAGTACATATAATGCAAAAATAAAATATGAATTGGTTTGCAATAGTACTTATAGTACTGGTTTGCTTTCTTATACTAACGGATCCCGCGAAGGTTTTGTTGAGTTTTGTGTGATTGAAGTTTTCAAGTTTTGGGTGATATTACGATGGATGAACGAAGAAGGATTAGCAAAAGGATAATCTTGGGGATGCCCGAGGCACCCCAAGACAATATTCAAGAAGTACCAAGCAACTAAGCTTGGGGATGCCCCCGAGTGGCATCCCCTCTTTCTTCTAACAACCATCGGTATTTTACTTGGAGCTATATTTTTATTCGTCACATATTATGAGTTTTGATTGGAGTGTCTTATATGATATGAGTCTTTGCTTATTTTGATTTTTATTTTAAGTCTTGAATACTTGCTGGACACACCTTTGTTAGAGAGCCAAAAATTATGCGATGCTTGCTCCTATGCTTCACTTCAATTTTTAGAGCCATGGAATTGCTCTTGTGCTTCACTTATATCTTTTTGAGCACGATGTGCTTTGTTATTTTTGAAGAAATGCTCTCATGCTTCACTTAGATTTATTTGGGAGTTATTAATTTTTTTAAGAAATTCTCTCTTGCTTTACTTAGATTATTTTGAGAGAAAGAAATACTATGCTCATGTTCTTCACTTATATTTGTTTGAGATTATTAAAAGCAACATATGAAACTAGTCCCAAAGTGATAAATATCCAAGGAGGATTGATACGTCTCCAACGTATCTACTTTTCCAAACACTTTTGCCCTTGTTTTGGACTCTAACTTGCATGATTTGAATGAAACTAACCCGGACGGACGATGTTTTCAGCAGAACTGCCATGATGTTGTTTTATGTGTAGAAAACAAAAGTTCTCGGAATGTCCTGGAAATCCACGGAGGCACTTTTTGGAATTAATAAGAATTTTTGGCGAAAGAATTAGTGCCAGGGGGCCCATGGCCTGTCCACGAGACAGGGGGCGCCCCCCTAGGGCGCGGCCCCCTATCTCGTGGGCCCCCTGGACCTCCTCCGACCTCAACTCCAACTCCATATATTCCGTCTCGGGGAGAAAAAAATCAAGGAGAAAGTTTCATCGTGTTTAACGACACGGAGCCGCCGCCAAGCCCTAATCTCTCTCGGGAGGGCTGATCTGGAGTCCGTTCGGGGCTCCAGAGAGGGGGATTCGTCGCCATCGTCATCATCAACCATCCTCCATCACCAATTTCATGATGCTCACCGCCGTGCGTGAGTAATTCCATCGTAGGCTTGCTGGACGGTGATGGGTTGGATGAGATTTACCATGTAATCAAGTTAGTTTTGTTAGGGTTTGATCCCTAGTATCCACTATGTTCTGAGATTGATGTTGCTATGACTTTGCTATGCTTAATGCTTGTCACTAGGGCCCGAGTGCCATGATTTCAGATCTGAACCTATTATGTTTTCTTGAATATATGTGTGTTCTTGATCCTATCTTGCAAGCTATACTCACCTATTCTGACAACCCCGAAGTGACAATAATCGGGACACTTCTCGGTGATGACCGTAGTTTGAGGAGTTCATGTATTCACTATGTGCTAATGCTTTGTTCCGGTTCTCTGTTAAAAGGAGGCCTTAATATCCCTTAGTTTCCACTAGGACCCCGCTGAACACGGGAGGGTAGGACAAAAGAAGTCATGCAAGTTCTTTTCCATAAGCATGTATGACTATTTACGGAATACATGCCTACATTACATTCATGAACTGGAGCTAGTTCTATATCACCCTATGTTATAACTATTGCATGAGGAATCGCATCCGGCATAATTATCCATCACTGATCCATTGCCTACGAGCTTTTCACATATTGTTCTTCGCTTATTTACTTTTCCGTTGCTACTGTTACAACAACTACAAAACCCCAAAAACATTTATCTTTACTTTTGCTATCATTACCATTATTATCATACCACTTTTGCTACTAAATACTTTGCTGCGGATACTAAGTTATACAGGTGTGGTTGAATTGACAACTCAACTGCTAATACTCAAGAATATTCTTTGGCTCCCCTTGTGTCGAATCAATAAATTTGGGTTGAATACTCTACCCTCGAAAGCTGTTGCGATCCCCTATACTTGTGGGTTATCAAGACTAATTTTTGGCGCTGTTGCCGGGGAGCATAGCTCTATTCTCTAAGTCACTTGGGATTTCTATCTGTTGATCACTATGAAGAACTTGAAAGACGATCGAACTACTATTTTGCCCTCAACTACGAGGGGAGGTAAGGAACTGCCATCTAGCTCTGCACTTGATTCTCCTTCCGTTATTAGTGGACTTGCGACACCTAAACCTGCTACTGCTATGAATTCTGAAATGTCGCATGTTATTGATGATGCCACTTCTGCTATGCATGATGAAACTACTTCTGTGTTTGATACTACTTTGCCATTAGGTGAATTTCTAGATGAACAACTTGCTAGAGTTAGGGGGGATGAAATTACTGAAGATCCTATTACTGATGATAGTGATGATGAAGGTCCCCCCAATGATTATGTTTTACCTGTTGTTCCTAAGGGTTATGTTATGAATGAAAAAGCTGCTATGGAAATTCTTGCTTGCAACGATAGAAATGATCTTAAGAAATTATTAGCTAAATGGAAGCAGCAGTCTCTTAATGCTAGAATGAAACCCGATCCTGCTTTTGCAACTTCACCTATCTGTGTTACTGATAAGGATTATGAATTCTCTGTTGATCCTGATATTATTACTTTAGTTGAATCTGATCCTTTTTATGGCCTTGAATCTGAAACTGTTGTGGCACATCTTACCAAGTTGAATGATATAGCCACCCTGTTTACTAATGATGAGAAGTCTCGCTATTTATATATCCTTAAGATATTTCCGTTCTCATCAAAGGGTGATGCTAAGACTTGGTATAATTCTCTTGCTCCTGGTTGTGTACGTAGTCCCCAGGATATGATTTATTAATTCTCTGCTAAATATTTCCCTGCTCATAAGAAACAAGCTGCCTTGCGAGAAATATATAATTTTGTGCAAATCAAAGAAGAGAGTCTCCCACAAGCTTGGGGGAGGCTTCTCCGGTTAATTAATGATTTGCGTGGTCATCCTCTTAAGAAAAATGAAATACTTGATATCTTTTATAATGGACTAACCGATGCTTCCAAGGACTACTTGGATAGTTGTGTTGGTTGTGTTTTCAGGGAAAGAACAGTCGACAAAGCTGAAATTCTATTGAATAATATGTTGACTAATGAAAATAATTGGACTCCGCCCGAGCCAATTCCCTGAAGTAATTCCTGAATCAATTGAGCCAACTCCTGAGCCTATTCCTAAACCCACTCCGAAGAAGAGAGGTGTTTTATTTCTCGGTCCTGAAGATATGCAAGAGGCAAAGAAATCAATGAAAGAAAAAGGTATTAAAGCTGAAGATGTTAAGAATTTACCTCCTATTGAAGAAATACATGGTCTTAATTTACTGCCTGAAGAACCACATTGTCTTGATAACCCGGCACAGGTAGTAAAGGTAAATTCTCTCTATAGATATGATAAAGTTGAAGTACCCTCTACTAAATTTCATAGCCCATGCTTAGATGAATTTGATGACTTTATGGCTAGACAAGAAAGTTTTAATGCTTATGTTGGTAGAGAGTTAAAGAATAATGCTTTCGAGATAGGATGCGTAGGTGATAATCTGGATAGAGTTAAAGATGAACTTCACCGCGTTAGCAAATATGCTTCTATGGTTGCTACTCAAGCTGAGCAAGTACTTAAAGCTCAAAATGATTTGCTTGATGAATTGAATAATAAAAATGACTTTGCTATTAGAGTGGCTACTAGAACTGGTAGAATGACTCAGGAACCTTTGTATCCTGAAGGCCACCCTAAGAGAATCGAGCAAGATTCTTAGAGAAATAATTTAGAGGCACCTAGTTCTTCTAAAAAGAAGAAAAAGAAAAATGATAGGACTTTGCATGCTTCTAGTGAACCTACTGTAGACACACCTGAGAATCCCAATGATATTTCTATTTCTGATGCTGAAACTCAATCAGGTGATGAACATGAACCTAGTGATAATGTTAATGATAATGTTCATGTTGACGCTCAACCTAGCAAAAACAATGATGTAGAGATTGAACCTGCTGTTGATCTTGATAACCCACAATCAAAGAATCAACGTTATGATAAGAGAGATTTTGTTGCTAGGAAGCACGGTAAAGAAAGAGAACCATGGGTTCAGAAAACCATGCCCTTTCCTCCTAAACCATCCAAGTCAAAGGATGATGAGGATTTTGAGCGCTTTGCTGAAATGATTAGACCTATTTTCTTACGTATGCGCTTAACTCATATGCTTAAAGTAAATCCTTATGCTAAGTATATGAAGGATATCATCACAAATAAAAGAAAGATAACAGAAGATGAAATTTCCACCAAGCTTGCTAATTACACTTTTAAGGGTGGAATACCAAAGAAACTTGGAGATCCGGGCGTACCAACTATACCATGTTCCGTTAAAAGAAATTATGTTAGAACTACCTTATGTGATCTTGGAGCCGGTGTTAGTGCTATGCCTCTCTCTTTATATCGCAGCCTTGAATTGAATAAGTTGACACCTACTAAAATATCTTTGCAAATGGCCGATAAATCAACTGCTATACCTGCCGGTATTTGTGAGGATGTGCCTGTTGTGGTTGCAAATGTCACAATTTTAACGGTCTTTGTTATTCTTGATATTCCAGAGGACAATAGTATGTCTATTATCCTTGGTAGACCTTTTCTTAATACTGTAGGGGCTATTATTGATTGCAACAAAGGCAATGTGACTTTTATGTTAATGGTAATGAGCATAGGGTACACTTTCTGAGGAAACAATCTCAAGTTCATAGCATCAATTCTATTGAAAAAGTTCCAACTATCATTTTGGAGGCTTTGAATTTCCTCTCCCTATTGTCAACAAAAAGTATGATATTCTTATTGTTGGGCATTTTCATATCCCCGTTGAGGTAACTTAGTGTTATTCGAAATTTCTCCGGTTCCGTGTTATTCGGGATGAGTTTGTTAACAAGACTTCATCAACCTTGTTAGTGGATTCATTTTGATGATCACGAGATGGATGAAACTAGAAGGCACAACCTTCTGTACCCTCTTTTCACTTTCTATTTTTTTAGAATAAATAAGGCAAAAATATTATTGTCCATTTGTTTTCTGATTTATCTGTGCATTAAAAAATAGTCCGAAAATAAAAGTGCTCCGAATGCCATGCAAATTTAGTATGATTTTTTCTGAAATATTTGAGGATTTTAGGCACTCAAAACACTGCAGGAGGGGCAAGCACCAGGCCACGAGAGAGGAGGGCGCGCCCCCCTGTAGGGCGTGCCCCCTGTCTTGTGGGCCCCTGGTGGCTCCCCTCCACTTATGCCAGTACCCACACACTTCATCCTCTACCCAAAAAAATCCCCATCCAGGTCAAGCACGGGTTCTAGCTCGTTTTGCTGCGATTTTTGATCTCTTAGCTCAAAGCTCCATTCGCAAAACTGCTTTGGGAGATTGTTGCTTGGTATGTGACTCCTCCATTGGTCCAATTAGTTTTTGTTCTAGTGCTTTATTCATTGTAAATTTTTGCTGCTTAGGTGACCATGTTCTTGAGCTTGCATGTTAAATTTTTGAGGTCCCAAGCAATTCCAATGCATGATATAGGCTCTAGGCACTTGTAGGAGTAGTTGCTATCAATCTTGTTTAGTTTTATTCACTTTTATTTTGAAGTCACTAAAATTTCAGAAATTTTTAGAAAATGTTAAGGAGGCTCTTTAAAGGTTCTCCTAGCCAAAGCTCTAAGGAAAAACAAGACAAAGAGAAGAAAACCCCAAGTATAATCTTCCTCGCTTAGCGGAAGTACGGTCGTGTGAATGGCCGTGTGAGGATTTCTTGAAAGAAGTTGGAACTCATGAAGACTTTTATGCTTTAATCGAGACTGTAGGCCTCACCGGTTTCATGAACGACCGAATCGATCAGTATCTCTTACTCACCAATACTTTCGTGCAAAACTTTTATTATTATCCTAAGAAATCACCGCCTGTAGTATCATTTCATTTATATGATGAATTCAAAGAAATGTCTTTACGTCATTTTTGCGCGGTATGTAGGATACCTTATGAGGGAGAATTAGATGAACCCCATCGCGATGATGTGGGTGGCTTTGTTAATACCATCGCTGTAGAAGAGCCAAAGAAGGGCTCCGAGGCGAAGAAAATCGTCTTGTCACGACGGAAGCGGTGAACAATCACCGAACTCAAGCTTTTACTCCAGAACCTAAACCTGAGCCGGAACCTGAGCTGGACCTTTATCGTGCATCATCTGTCCAGTGGGATCCGGAGATGACCAGCCAGTGGTATCCTGATTACACCTCCCACTACACCGGGGAGAGCAGCGGCGGTCCTTGGTATTAGACCAACTTAGGCCAAAATCCTAAGCTTGGGGGAGTACGTATTTCTCACCGACTTTACATTCATGTTCACACACTAGTCGTCGGTGCTCATACTCTTTCATTGTATTATCCATGCTAGTTTAAGTTTATTTTTCTAGTGTGTTTGATAAACCTTAAGAAAAACCCAAAAAAATTAGTTAGTTTAATTTCCATGCTTGTAGTAGAAATTAAAATTAAAACCCAAAAAGATTTCTTGTTCTTCTTTTACTTGTTGGGAGCTTTCCCGTGTAAATAGTTTTATTTTCTTTTCTTTCCTTTGGGGGTTGAGAAGACTATATTAAAAATGCTTAGTGGCTCTTATATGCATGATTGTTTATTATACTTAGAGCCTATATTACTTGTCTTCTCTCTTGAGTTGAATGCTTGCAGATTCCAGCTTAGTCCAATGCACGTGCACTCTTATTATTATACACATCGTTCGATCATGCAAGTGAAAGGCAATAATGACGATATATGATGGACTTATTGGGATGAGAAAAGCTGGTATGAACTCGACCTCTCTTGTTTTTGTAAATATGATGATTCATCGTTCCTGAGTCAGCTATTATGAAGTAAACATATTTGCAATGACATTTAGAGATTATAGTTGCTTGTGCCATGCTTGATTAGCTATGAGTTATAATGGTTTACCTTGCATGCCAACATGCTATTAGAATGATTATGATGTGGTATAATGGGATGGTATCCTCCTTTGAATGAATTGAGTGACTCGACTTGGCACATGTTCATGCATGTAGTTGAATCAAATCAACATAGACTTCACGATATTTATGTTCATGGTGGATTATATCCTACTCGTGCTTGTACTCGGTGTAAATTAATTTTAATGCATGTTTACGACTGTTGTCGCTCTCTCAGTTGGTCGCTTCCCAGTCTTTTGCTAGCCTTCATCTACTAAGCAGGAATACTGCTTGTGCATCCAAAATCCTTAAACCCCAAAGTTGTTCCATATGAGTCCACTATACCTACCTATATGTGGTATTTACCTGCCGTTCCAAGTAAATTTGTATGTGCCAAACTCCAAACCTTCAAATGAAATTCTCTGTTGTATGCTCGAGCAGCTCATGTTTCAACTAGGGCTACCTATATCTTCCATGCTAGGTGGGTTATTCTCACGAGGAGTGGACTCCGCTCCTCATTCACGAGAAAGGGCCGGTAACCGGGATGCCCAGTCCCATGATCCAAAAAGATCAAAGCAAATCAAAATAATTAAACAAAACTCCCCCAGGGTTGTTGTATGTTGGAGGCACTCGTTGTTTCGAGCAAGCCATGGATTGATGCTTGTTGGTGGTTGGGGGAGTATAAACCTTTACCATTCCATTTGGGAACTGCCTATAATGCATGTAGTATGGAAGATACAGCCATCTCATAGTTGTTGCGTTGACAACGAAAGTATGCCGCTCAAAATGTTATTCAATCTCTATTTTAAAATCGAGCTCTGCACCTCTACAAATCCTTGCTTCCCTCTGCGAAGGGCCTATCTATTTACTTTTATGTTGAGCCATCACCCTTCTTATTAAAAGCATAGGGTCTAGAGCACACTATCATTTGCATTCATTATTGTTGGTTTATATTGGGGTATGACTTGACTGGATCTCTTTTACCATGAATTACAATGTTTAGTCAGTCCTTGATCTTTAAAGGTGCTCTGCATTTATGTTTTGCGGTCTTAGAAAGGGCTAGTGAGATACCATTTTGTTATATCATGTTATGATTATTTTGAGAAAGTGTTGTCATCCGAGTTTTATTATTATGGCTCGCTAGCTGATTATGCTATTGATATGAGTAATTGTGAGACCTATGTGTAACTGTGAGTATGGTTAGTTCGTAATATTTGCTGAAACTTGAATGCTGGCTTTTCATGTTTACAACAACAAGAGCAACAGAGTTTGTAAAAGTTTTTCTTTATCACTTTCAGTTTATCAACTGAATTGCTCGAGGACAAGCAAAGGTTTAAGCTTGGGGGAGTTGATACGTCTCCAACGTATCTACTTTTCCAAACACTTTTGCCCTTGTTTTGGACTCTAACTTGCATGATTTGAATGAAACTAACCCGGACTGACGCTGTTTTCAGCAAAACTGCCATGATGTTGTTTTATGTGTAGAAAAAGAAAAGTTCTCGGAATGTCCTGGAAATCGACAGAGGCACTTTTTCGAATTAATAAGAATTTTTGGCGAAAGAATTAGTGCCAAGGGCCCACGGCCTATCCACGAGACAGGGGCCCCCCCTAGGGCGCGACCCCCTATCTCGTGGGCCCCCTGGACCTCCTCCGACCTCAACTCCAACTCCTTACATTCCGTCTCGGGGAGAAAAAAAATCAAGGAGAAAGTTTCATCGCGTTTTACGACACAGAGCTGCCGCCAAGCCCTAATCTCTCTCGGGACGGCTGATCTGGAGTCCGTTCGGGGCTCCGGAGAGGGGGATTCGTCGTCGTCGTCATCATCAACCATCCTCCATCACCAATTTCATGATGCTCACCGCCATGCGTGAGTAATTCCATCGTAGGCTTGCTGGACGGTGATGGGTTGGATGAGATTTACCATGTAATCAAGTTAGTTTTGTTAGGGTTTGATCCCTAGTATCCACTATGTTTTGAGATTGATGTTGCTATGACTTTGCTATGCTTAATGCTTGTCACTAGGGCCTGAGTGCCATGATTTCAGATCTGAACCTATTATGTTCTCCTGAATATATGTGTGTTCTTGATCCTATCTTGCAAGTCTATAGTCACCTATTATGTGTTATGATCCGACAACCCCGAAGTGACAATAATCGGGACACTTCTCGGTGATGACCGTAGTTTGAGGAGTTCATGTATTCACTATGTGCTAATGCTTTGTTCCGGTTCTCTGTTAAAAGGAGGCCTTAATATCCCTTAGTTTCCACTAGGACCCCGCTGAACACGAGAGGGTAGGACAAAAGATGTCATGCAAGTTCTTTTCCATAAGCACGTATGACTATTTACGGAATACATGCCTACATTACATTGATGAACTGGAGCTAGTTCTATATCACCCTATGTTATAACTATTGCATGAGGAATCGCATCTGGCATAATTATCCATCACTGATCCATTGCCTACGAGCTTTTCACATACTGTTGTTCGCTTATTTACATTTCCATTGCTACTGTTACAACTACTACAAAAACCCAAAAACATTTATCTTTACTTTTGCTATCATTACCATTACTATCATACCACTTTTGCTACTAAATACTTTGCTGCAGATACTAAGTTATCCAGGTGTGGTTGAATTGACAACTCAACTTCTAATACTCAAGAATATTCTTTGGCTCCCCTTGTGTCGAATCAATAAATTTGGGTTGAATACTCTACCCTCAAAAGCTGTTGCGATCCCCTATACTCGTGGGTTATCAAGGATATGATAAAAACTTTCATCAAGATCATTGGACAAAATAAACTTGGTTCTTTGTAATAGTTTTGAGATATGATGATATGATATGTGAGTCATGTTGATGAGTAATTATGCTTTAGTAAGAATATTGGTGTTAAGGTTTGTGATTCCTTATGCACAAAAAAATACACTTTCGTGATGATACGTGTTTGTCACAGTAGGTCGCATTTTTTGTCATGCATGTACAACCATGACGATTTTATGACAGAGTCAAGATAGTCATACCTGTGCTGTCGTAGAAGTGTTCCATGACATTACCAAAATTATCATCATGGAAGTGTCCACTTCCATGACGATAAATCGCGCGTCACATAAGTGCTTTCGTCAAGGGTGACCGACATGTGGCATCCACCATAACGGAACGCCGTTAAGCTATCGGGTCGGGTTTTGGATCCGATAACCCATTAACAGCCCCGACCAATGGGGATTTTCCACGTGTAAAATCATCATTGGCTGGAGGAAACACGTGTCGGCTCATCGTAGGGACAGATGTCATCCACTCATTGGATAGAAGGCGCCTATGATACGTCGACACGTGGCATGGCCCATCAAGTTTAAATGGGCCGGCCCAACTAAAGGCCCACAAGATTTTGCGGACCATAATGGGCCGGCCCAGCTAAAGGCCCGCGAGATTTTGCGGACCATAATGGGCTGGCCCAGCTAAAGGCCCACAAGATTTCACGGGCCATAATAGGCCGGCCCAGGTAAAGGCCCACAAGATTTTTGTGTGCCATAATGGGCCGGCCCAGGTAAAGGCCCACAAAATTCTTGCGGATCATAATGGGTCGGCCCAGCTAAAGACCCACAAGATTTTGTTGACATTAATGGGCCGGTCCAGCTGTAGGCCCACAAGATTTTGAGGACCCTAGTAGGCCGGCCCATTAACTGGCTGCCATGTTTTGGGCCAAATGTCGGCCCATATTTGATCCGGACCATTAATGGCCTGCCACGTTCCGGGCCTAATAATGGCCCATATAAGATCCGGCCCGTTAAAAGCCTCCCACTTTTTGGGCCAAATCACGGCCCAGATCAGGTCCAGCCCTTTAAGAGGCTTTGGGCTCAATTATGGCCCATATCAGATTCGACCCGTTAACTGGACGCTATGCTTTTGGGCCCACTTGCTAAAGGCCCATTTAGTAACTCGGCCTGTTAAGGGCCCATTTAACATTTCGGCCCTATATTAATTTCGGCCTGTTAAAAGCCCGTCATATAGTTGGGCCTAACTACGGCCCGGTTTGCATCCGGCCTGCTCGCAACCGATATCTGATTGGGCCAAACAGACCGAGACAACTTTGGCCTGTTAAAAGCCCGTGAATTGATTAGCACAATCATGGGTCGGGGTCCATTTCGGGCTGCTGCCGGCCCGTGAGCTATTCGACACGTTTCAGGCCCAACCTACTTCTCAGCCTCCTAAAAGCCCATTGAGTTTTCTTGCGAAAAGAGGGCCGGGGTTACTCGGCATATTAAAGGCCCGAATCTACTAGTGGGCCAGTTTGACGGGGCCCATGATGCGGATCATACATCGTGATTGCATGACGGCCCGATTATGTACCGTAATTTTACGGTTTAGCCGGTTTACTGCGAAGACATGATATATATACAGTAAAATAACTGCAGCATCGTGAATAAGAAAAAATCTAGACTATACAATAAAGAAATTATGGCATATTACATCCACAGGGCATCAAAGTTCGCCACTATGATAGTAAAGCACAAGCAGACAGCAGATTACATACACTGGGCATCAAAGATCGCCACTAGTGCAAATAAACACGCCGACAAAATAATATACAAAACCGACATCACTTCAATAGAGTTCAAGAAAGGTTAGCCCTGCTGGGGAGCTGCAGCGCAAGCAGCTAAGCAAGATGATGAGACTGCGCTTGTTCAACACTTATATCTTCCTCACTCTGAAAGATAAACAAGCAGACATATGACAGGTTTTGCACATAAAAGTATCAGTGCTGACAATTCATCACATTTCTTACTGACGAATAAAGTGACACAGTTTAAAATTGCATTAACACAATATGGTATTGTTCAGGTCAAGACATGGCAGGAATTGACATTGTGAAGGAGTTGGCAGCTTCACGACACCACTGGATTATAGATCAAGAACTCATAAGTATCAATGGTTAGTGTGCTATCAATTTATCCCATTTCAGATTGGCAAATAAAGAGACGGTTTAAATAATAGTAGAATGATATGACATTGTTCATAGTTAAGACACTGCAGAATATGACATTGTGTTGTAGTGGGTAGGTTCACCACACCACTGGATTATGGATGAAGAATAGAAGCATACATGCAGTGCAAAAGAAGATCACTTGCCCTGTATATTTTAATTTACATGGTATGAAGAAGGAACTTGGTTGTACAACTGAAAACTTAAATTGAGAAGGATAAACTTTTGTTTATGAACTACATAATAAACTTTAAACATGCAATTTGATGCAAACACCAAAAATAAACAGCTGTTGCAGTCATGCCTAACCAAATATACACAACAAAGTTTGAAGGCTTGAGAAGGACAAACTTACATTACTGGTGAAGACAGGCTCTATAAAGCCCTTGTCCATGCTGATGGGGGGGCAATTCAAGAAGTTTAGCATAGAATCTTCTTCATAAGCATTGCCTTTATTCTACATTTTGTTAAGAGTAAATATAGATGTGATAATATACAAAAAAAATGGAGAATATTTAAGATAAGATGAAGAGTGATGCTACATAACCAAGTAGCTATAAATGTATGTGCAGCGATACAGGCAAAAGGCACATCCAAGAGCAATGCACAGCTAAACTTCTTCAGTACCAACCTTATGGTAAGAGTAAATATAGATCTGATGTGTAGAAAATGGAGGGCAAAGGAAAATAAGCTGCAGAGTGATGGTACATGAACAACTACCTGTCAATATAAGTACACTAATAAAGGACATCATGTACTTACAAGAACAATGCAGAGCTAAAAAAATTGATTGGCATTGGATATATTCTACACTGATGTAACCATTCATACAGATCAGATAATTTGGAGCGAACAATTGATAAGCAAGCTATCATGCATACTGCTGTCACATAATGAACCAGGTATGTATGCAAGTACAGTGATACAGGACAACAGGTACTAACAAGAGCAAAGCAGTGGGCAGCATATTTGCGATATCATGTCGTTCTTTTCAAACCGGAATTCTTCTTCGAGCAGATTTCCTGCAAAAAAGATCCATAAGGCACATGCGGAAAAGTAGAAGTTCAAATTGTCATGTGATTTCATAGACAGTACCTCATCCTGGGAACGAGACTAGTGCATAACAAGGTTTTTCCATTCAATGTCTTCTAAATTTAGCATAGGAGACTTCACCGGAAATTCGTTTATAGACTTGCCATCAAAGTGTGATTTCCTCAGGTAACACCGATACTGCTGCAATGCTTCCTTGAAAAGCACAAGCAAGCTTTGCTCGTCATGACTATCCAGATTGACCCTCGCCTAGTTACAACAATGTAATGTAAATCATTGATGTGTTTGATCAGTAGAACACAGGAAAATAATAACCATGAATAATAGCACTTACACGTAAGTTGGACAGGAAGATGTGAAAATGGTGTTTGTCTTCACTATAATCTTCCCATGCTGGGAATATATGCACGTAGTCCCTAAAAACATTGAAAGCATTGTCTTTTAAACTGGGAATAAATGGAATGGGGTTCCAATCTGCAGGAATTGGCCGTCTCTGCAGTTGGGATAGGTCTTCGGTCGGTGGACTTGATGTACTTTTTGCTGGAGTGGGATTTTTCTGTGGTACGACTGGTGCTATGGCAAACAAAATCGGTATACCTTTTGCTGAAGTGCAGGTCCTGTGTGGTGGGGCTAGTGGTGTGGCCAGTGAAGTATGGATACAGTCTGCTGGAGTCGGTCCTATGTTTTGTGTCACTGGTTGTACAACCAATATAAGTGGGGCGCTGTCTGATTTCTCTGGCACCACCATGTTTTTCAAGGACTTTGCTGGTGCTCCTTTAGGTTTGGCAATCACCCTATTCCTTTTTGACGTCTGATGCACAAGAACAGCATTTGAGTGGAAAAACATGGTATGATGACAGATGGAATATGTATTGATAATGGATGGGCATGGCATCTCGAGTTATATGATGAGTAAACTAAGCAGATGGCGGTGCAACAAAGTAGAAGAAATGCAAGACAACATATGCAAGATACGCGCAATCAATAAAACCTTGCCAAATTAGAACAGGCACCTTGATGGGTGAACAGGACAGGCCATCTGCATTTGACTCTTCGAGGTTAGAATAGTCATTAGGATGATATTCTGAACAAGAATCAACAGGTGGGGAGCGTACGAGTTTCATTGCTTCTAGAATGGTACTCAATGCCTTGGTGCCGATTTTGTAAGTCATTGCAGTGTTCCACAATATTCTTCTGATGCGCGGATTCTGATATTCACTATAATTGCGTATAATATCTGAGAACCATGAAAACATAAATAGTTGTGAGATTATCTTTGTAATGCAGATGATATTCTAATATAGGGGCGCCCCTATAAACACTTATGTGCTATCACTGGATTCTGATGAGAGAGCTCATGTGTGCTATAATATGGTGCATGCATTTATATAATCTGGCACAAGTACACAAAAAAGTAGGCTCCAGAAGTAAGGATAGCTGGCAGATGATAGGTTCATAATATACTGTATAGAGAGTTTATTGCCAAACCATGATAACAAGAGCACACAGCAACTAGGCAGATCATAGTGTACATAATAGGGGTACACCATAACCACGATATATAAATTGAGAAAGTGGAACTGGCTTGAAAATACGGTGTTGTATTGCTGCTAGTAATTGAAAGCCTATCGATCACGTACGCCAGCTCTATCGAACATGGTAAAGAAGAGCAAGCAGATTTTGGATAATAAAATGTTGGTTGCGCAGTGCCCACACATGATGAACCAGAGCGCATTAAGAATGCAACTCCCACCTGTCTCTCGACCATTTCAGGTGGTTGGATGAAGATCCTACGTCTCCTAACCCTTCTTCTTCCTCGTCTCTGATTCTTCCCATATAGAACACCGCACGGGCCGTCGGCCGGACCATCGGCCCCCACCGCCTGTGTTCCTCCGCCACCCCCACCCCCCACCCCCCACCCGCGTCGAGTTTTCTTCATTCGGCGAGGCCCCACAACCACCCGAGCCCCTTGGATCGCACCGGCGAACTCCGGCGACTGACCCAATTTTGAAATTTAGTCTACTGTGATTTAACTAGTGTGGAATATAAAAGTGGAAAACCATACGCATTGGGAGTATAGTGTTGAGCGTGCCATGGCGGATCTGAAGGTGCAAACCGGACAGAGGCAACTTCGCAACCAAGACAAGAAATCAGAGTAAAGCAGTGGCGATCTATTTTCTTGCTGCAATAAATAAGTTGAGCAAATACGAAAGAGTACCGCCTCTGGTGCGGCCCTGTGTATGCATCTACTGAGAATTTGACGGTGTTGCGGTAGCGATGGCTATCGGCGGCGTGGAAGAAGATCTAGGAGGGTAGACGATGGCAGCGGGGCGCGGTGGACGAGACGGTCATAGGAGCGGTGCCGGCAAGGTGGACGACGGCGGGGATGAAGCGAGAGGACGGGATGCAAGGATCCCCGTCCGAAGGCGTGGATGAGAGAGGTTGATCTCTTGTAATGGACGGAGACGTCGGGGTATCAGCTCCGGCATGGTGGAGGAGGACGGCGGTGGATTGGGTGGCGAATGGCGGCGGACGGAGGAGGGTGGGTGGAGAGGGTGTTTTGGCGCCCACGGAGTACGAATGGGGAAAAGGGAGGTAGAGAGGAAGGGGGGAACCATGTATTCAGGGCGCGCTTGTCTCAAATGCAAGGAAATTTACAAACTTAGCCCCCGTTTCAAATTTCTACTACATCAGAGCAACATTAGTCGGTTGGGGATAGGACGGTAATCTCGCATACACCAAATATTTGCCGACGAGAGTTTGTTTTTGGCGCCCACCGTGTATGAATATGAATCGGGGAGGGAGTCGATTTCGGCCGAGGGCACACTGTGTTTTGGCACCCACTGAGTGAGTCCTGGATTAGGGGGTATCCGGACAGCCGGACTGTGTAGAACGTCCGGACTATTGAAGCGTGAAGATACAAGACTCAAGACTTCGGCCCGTGTCCGGATGGGACTTTCCTTGGCGTGGAAGGCAAGCTTGGCAATCCGGATATTATATTTCCTTCCTTGTAACCGACTCCATGTAAACCCTAGCCCTCTCCGGTGTCTATATAAACCGGAGAGGTTGGTCCTTAGAAGGACGATCACAATTACATTCATAGCATCATAGGCTAGCTCCTAGGGTTTAGCCTCTACGATCTCGTGGTAGATCTACTCTTGTACTACCCATATCATCAATATTAATCAAGCAAGAAGTAGGGTTTTACCTCCATCGAGAGGGCCCGAACCTGGGTAAACATTTGTGTCCCTTGCTTCTTGTTACCATCAGCCTTGACGCACAGATCGGGACCCCCTACCCGAGATCCGCCGGTTTTGACATCGACATTGGTGCTTTCATTAAGAGTTCCTCTGTGACGTTGCCGTCAGGCTCGATAACTCCTTCAATCTTCATTGACGACGCTGCCCAGGGTCAGACTTTCCTCCCCGGACAGATCTTTGAGTTCGGCGGCTTCGCGCTGCGGGCCAATTCGCTTGGCCACTTGGAGCAGATTGATAGCTATGCCCCTAGCCCTCAAATCGGGTTCGGAAACCTGAACCACACCGTGGATGCCCGAGGAGACTTGATCTTCGGCGGATTCAGGCCAGCGCCAGAAGCGCCAAACAGACACGATGAGCACGGCTTAGACCTGCTGTCAGACGTTTCTCGGGATATCATCCCGGTAGAAGCCCCGGACCTAAATCCGAGACAGGTTGCGTTACCTAAAGACGGATGGCCGGACCCCGCTCCACAGGCCGTACCCTCATCGGCGATGGAGCCGAACACAAGCTTCACTTTTGAGGAAACCGGTGACCCCAGGCCCTTGGACTCATGTCCAGTTGTAGGCTCCAGTCCATGTGTCCCCGGGCCCGCCGATCTCGGTTGGGCTCCGGCGATGGAGTTCACCGCGGCGGACATCTTTCAGCACTCGCCCTTCGGCGACATACTAAACTCATTCAAAACTCTCTCTTTGACAGAGAATCTTGGGCCGAATTATGTCCGGCTCTATATGGAGCACACCTAGCGCGTGCCTTACAACCAAAGAAATAGTGAGTTTTCCATTACGTACCTCAAAGCCTCTAAGCAGGCTTGCGAATGCTTCATTCAAACTGCTTGTAGCGGATGAAATCTTCTTGAACACCACGCTCATTAATGAGCGGTGCTCCTCCGAGAGCGCAGCTCGCTCTAGTAAGCCCGTCAGTACGTCCGGACTTAGGGCGGCTGACGCATTGGCTTCCGGCCTTGGCGGATCCGGGCTCCTCCGTGACAACACCTCGGTGTCTCCCGCGTAAAGAACCGGAGAGGCGTGTGGGGTCTCGCTCTCCATCATCTCCGGAGGAAGGTCGCCCGAAGACGATCCCTGTTGAGAAGAGTTGCCAGCCGGACTGCAAAAAGTTGAGACCTGGTCGTTGATCCAGGAGAAATACAGTACCTTTAAGTTAATGATTGACTTACGACTCAGATCTAAAAAAGATATACGCAGGAGTGCTAAAAATTATGTCAATATGGGTTTGCAGGCTGCACTGCTGACCTCTGCCGCACTGACTGCGGAGGTCGGTGCTTTGAAGCAGGACCTCGAGCGGTCCGAGCAAGAGCTCGGCCTTGCCAAGAAGCAGCTCGAGGACAAAGAAGGTGAGTAACACCACTTTTAAATTTGTACCTTACAGAAAAGGATTTTGGTTGCAATAGAAATAACAAGGATAACGTGGGTACTGCAGGGGCCACGAGCGAGGTGGCGACCCTGAAGGAGGCCGTGTCTGCGGCCGAACGCAATGCGGCCGCAGAACGAGCGGAGCGAGAGAAGCAGGAGGCACGGGTGGCGGAGGTGCGGCAAGAGCTCCAGGCTCTCATGGAAAAGCATGAGAGTTTGGAGCGTGACTCGAAGACTCGAGAGTCCGAGCTTGCCTCGGCTCTTGAAAGTGCCAAAGCCGCAAAGGCCGAGGCCCATAAGTCCCTCCAGGAGATTGAGGCGATGAAGAAGATAGCGGTGGGTAAGGCATTTTTCATGCAAAGCAAGCATGCGAATGTAAATTACCTGTTACTTACCCGAATTCGGAGCTCTCCAGGGGCATTTGCAGATCTGCCTCGCAGCGTGTCCGATGCCGTCGCATTCTACCGGGCCGAGGAGGGGAGCTCAACGGACAAGGTCTTCTGGTCTCAGTATGCTGAGGCCGGACATCCGGTGCCCCTTAGCGACCAGCTGAAGCAGCTGGTCGAGCTCCACAAGGTAGCCGAGCAGGCCATGAAGGGCCTCATAGTCCGACTGTGGCCTGAAGAGGCCATGCCTGGGAGCTACTTCGGTCTTGTGCGGCGGCTGGTGGATGCGTGCCCCTGGGCGGAGGTCATCAAGCGCTCCGCCTGTATTGAAGGTGCCCGTCGGGCCCTTGCCCGCGCAAAGGTGGACTGGGGCAGGCTGGATGCTGAGAGGCTTATCATGGACGCGCCGCCGGCGGGCAAGGAGTATCGTACGCCCGAAATGTACTATAAGAGTGTCTTGAAGGGTGCCCGCAAGATTGCGGATGAGTGCCCCAAAGATGTAATTATTAAGTAAACTCGCAATGTGTTATCCTGTGCGCTGAAAACTTTGTTCATATGCGCTAAGCAACGATTATTGATTTAAAATATTACCTTCTGTGCGGCCGTTTATTAAGTCTGAGAGATGGCAAGTCGTCGGCTTCAGCCCCCATGCCACGAGTGCTGGGGTGTTCGGGATAAACTTGAGCGCTCTTGTTCCCATTTTTGGGTCCATCTAGGGAGGCGCTCAACACAACGAACAAGGCAACCGGACTTATAATGCTTGAACACTCTCACTTAGCCATAGAATTCTATAATTTTAAATTTCGGGGAAGCCCCTAGTATTCGGAAGACCGAGTTCAGGGCGCTATCCACGCCTGGGCCGGACGAAGCCGGTTCCTCGCTCTAAGCGGCATAAGTCTTTAGGGACTCGAAAAGACCTCTCGAACAGCGACCAGCTCTCGCCTTATCATGACAGTCAGTTTTAGCTTTCTCCACTGAGGCACTCGCCCAGCTCAACCGGGGCGCAATCGCAGTGGTTCTCCCAGTGCTACCTTAGCCGACAGAATGGAACGTAAGGTACCAAAACATGGGAGCCGGGCAAACCCAACTATTGACCCAAGACATGATTTGGAGCCAATGCATATAGTGCTATAAGTTCGGGGTGCCGCACTTGTGAAAGTGTTCGGACTTATCACACCATGATGTGGGGAACATAAGCCCCTGGTGTATTCGGCCGTACCAGAGTGTACGGATGCAAGATGTCATAAATGAACATATATAAGAAAAGGAATGCAATTATGAGCGAAAAAGTGATGCATTGTTTATTCAAGGAATTCTGCCATGAGTGCAGAACAATACAAATAGTGCGGTAAGCAAGGGATTGGACTATTTTAAACATGTCCCCCTCCAGGGGTGGGCTGCGGACTGGTGTATTTAACAAATTTAATGCTCGTAATGGAGACCACCTGAGTGTTCGTCGTAGCCTTTGTCCCTCCCTGGCTGTTGCATCATGAGTTCGGCAGATCTACTGCCGGACAGGGCCTCTGGTGAACGGAGTCCTGTGGAAAAATAAAAAAAAAGAAGAAAAAAGAGTGACACACTTGGTAGCCCCTGGTGTGGTTAAGCCGCACTCTGGGCCTGTCGTGGTCGTGCCCCTCCCCCTATGCCCATGGTATCTCCAGAGTGTGATGATGTACGCGAAGAGCTGGTCTTGCAATCATGCAAGGGCTGGGGTTGGGGCCGCATTGCTACGTGTTCTCGAAACGTGCCAGGTGGTCTTGATTGATGTTACTCCGGGCGCGTTTGGCCATGTCCGGTCGTTTAACGGCCGGACTCGAAAATTGCCTTAAAAGGCTGCTCTGTACTTATGCCGCGAGAGCCGCTGTGTGTTCCTCCGTTCGGAGGGAGCATTCAGTATTTCCGTTGACCGTGATGACTCCACGAGGGCCTGGCATCTTGAGCTTAAGGTATAATGCGGTACCGCGTTGAATTTTGCAAACGCGGTTCATCCGAGCAGAGCGTGATAGCCGCTGCGGAACGGGACTATGTCGAAGATTAACTCCTCGCTTCGGAAATTATCCGGGGATCCGAAGACCACTTCCAGTGTGACTGAGCCTGTACAATTGGCCTCAACACCTGGTATGATGCCTTTGAAGGTCGTCTTTGTAGGTTTAATCCTTGAGGGGTCTATGCCCATCTTGCGCACTGTATCCTGATAAAGCAGGTTCAGGCTGCTGCCACCGTCCATCAGGACTCTAGTGAGGTGAAATCCGTCGACGATTGGGTCTAAAACCAATGCGGCGAATCTGCCATGGCGGATACTGGTCGGGTGGTCTCTTCGATCGAAAGTGATCGGGCAAGAGGACCATGGATTGAACTTTGGGGCGACTGGCTCCATCGCATATACGTCCCTAAGTGCACGCTTCCGCTCCCTCTTGGGTATATGGGTTGCGTATATCATGTTTACCGTCCGCACTTGTGGGGGGAAACCCTTCTGTCCTCTATTGTTCGGCGGCCGAGTCTCTTCCTCGTCGTTGCTGTGCAGCCCCTTGTCATTGTTTTCGGCAATTAACTTGCCTGCCTGCTTGAATACCCAACAATCTATGTTGGTGTGATTAGCTGGCTTTTCGGGGGTGCCATGTATCTGGCAAGAGCGGTCGAGTATTCGGTCCAAATTGGACAGACCCGGAGTAGTTCCTTTGAATGGCTTCTTCCGCTGACCGGGTTTAGAGCCTCTGAATCCGGCGTTGACTGCCGTATCCTCATTGTTATCACCGTTAATGCAGCGTTTGTTTTTGTTTCGACGCGACCTGCCATTGTGGTCCTTAGTATCCGGACTGCCAACATTTTTGCTGAGGTTGTTGCTGCGAGCTAGCCAGCTGTCCTCTCCCGCACAGAAGCGGGTCATGAGTGATGTGAGGGCTGCCATGGATTTCGGCTTTTCCTGTCCTAGGTGCCGGGCCAGCCACTCATCGCGGATGTTATGTTTGAAGGCTGCGAGGGCCTCTGCATCCGGACAGTCGACGATTTGATTTTTCTTTGTTAAGAAGCGTGTCCAGAACTGTCTGGCCGATTCGTCTGGCTGCTGAATTATGTGGCTTAGGTCATCGGCGTCTGGTGGTCGCACATATGTGCCCTGGAAGTTGTCGAGGAATGCGACTTCCAGGTCCTCCCAACACCCAATTGACTCTGCGGGCAAGCTGTTAAGCCAATGCCGAGCTGGTCCTTTAAGCTTGAGTGGGAGATACTTGATGGCGTGGAGATCGTCACCGCGGGCCATATGGATATGAAGGAGATAATCTTTGATCCAAACCGCGGGGTCTGTTGTGCCATCGTAGGATTCAATGTTCACGGGTTTAAACCCTTCAGGGATTTGATGATCCATTACTTCGTCTGTGAAGCATAGTGGGTGTGCGGCGCCTCTATATTGAGCAATATCACGACGTAGCTCAAGAGAGCATTGTCTGCTGTGTTCGGCCCGGCCGGAGTTGCTGTATCCGGCGCGACGGTAGTCGTCGTGGGTTGTGGGGCGCCCACGTGATCCGTAGATAGATCTAGATTGTCTTGCCTTGTCCTCCAATATATCCCGCAAGTCCGGCGCATTCCCTCGTGGCTTCGTACTTTTCGAGCGGTGCCGGGGTACGGTCCTGATGGAGGGCCTAGATGCCTCTCTGTCGCGACCACGGGGTGGTCGGTCTGCCGTATTGTGCGCTGGTGATGAAGGTTTGTATGCTTCCTCCTCTAGTCGGGGGAGCAACTTGCATTTTGGTAGCTCTTGGAGGGGCGTTCGAGTTCATACTCTTCGGTCGTGAGGACCTCAGTCCATCTGTCGGCCACCAGGTCTTGATCAGCTTGAAGTTGTTGCTGCTTTTTCTTTAGGCTATTTGTCGTGGCGATAAGCCTGCGCTTAAAACGCTCTTGTTCGACGGGATCCTCTGGCACGACAAATTCGTCGTCGTTGAGTCTTGCCTCATCTCCGGAGGGAGGCATGTAATTGTCATCCTCTATCTCCTCGTCTGCCGCTCTCTCTCGAGGGCTGGCTACTCCGTCCTCCTGTGCTGAATCTTGCTGGAGGGGGTTGTCTTCGGCACTCTCTGGGGTGCTATTATCTCCGGTGCCGGAATCTCCATTCTTACTGTGGCGGGATTTAGAGTGGCGCCGCTAACGTCGGCGCTTGGGCTGTTTCTTAGAAGAATCTGCCTCCGCTGCTTCTTTGCCGTCCCCATCCTTTGGGGTGTCCACCATGTATATGTCGTATGACGAGGTGGTCTTCCAGTGCCCTGTAGGCGCTGGTTCTTGATCGTCTCCGGCATTGTCGTCCATATCGTCGATGTCTTCGGAGTCGTAGTCTAGCATGTCGGTTAGATCGTCGACAGTGGCTACAAAGTGGGTGGTGGGTGGGCTTTGAATTTCTTCGTCGTCCGCATACCAACCATCCTGACCGCAGTCCGGCCAGGGTTCTCCTGATAACGAGAGATGCTTTAGCAAATTTAGGATGTCACCAAAGGGCGAGTGCTGAAAGATGTCCGCGGCGGTGAACTCCATGATCGGCGCCCAATCGGATTCGATTGGCAGGGACGCAGGAGGTTCGGAGTCCGGCAAGGAGTCCGGTGCCTCGGAGTCACGAGCTTTATAAGGGACAAGGTCAGTATTCGGCTCCATCACCGTAGAAGTCGCAGCTCCCGAGGTGGTGTCCAGCCACCTGTCCTCGATCTGCGCGGTCTGCTCCAAACTATGGGTCAGAGCGGTCTCGTGTGCGGCCTCCAGGGCACTGTCCGGCGGCAGAGCTAAATCATGCCCCTCATGACAGTGCGGCACGCTCGGCTGTGGCTCGAATCCATCGAAGATCAAATCTTCGCGGATGTCAGCCGTGAAGTTCAGGCTTCCAAATCTGACCTGATGGCCAGGGGCGTAGCTTTCGATCTGCTCCAGATGGCCAAGTGAATTGGCCCGCAGTGCGAAGCCTCCGAATACGAAGATCTATCCGGGGACAAAAGTCTCACCCTAGACGGCGTTGTTGTTGATTGAAGAAGCCATCAAGCCTATCGGTGACGACACAGAGGAACTCTCAATGAAAGCACCAATGTCGGTGTCAAAACCGGCGGATCTCAGGTAGGGGGTTCCGAACTGTGCGTCTAGGCGGATGGTAACAGGAGACAAGGGACATGATGTTTTACCCAGGTTCGGGCCCTCTCGATGGAGGTAAAACCCTACTCCTGCTTGATTGGTATTGATGATATGGGTAGTACAAGAGTGGATCTACAATGAGATCAAGGAGGCTAAACCCTAGAAGCTAGCCTATGGTATGATTGTTGTAATGGTTGTGTGTCCTACGGACTAAAACCCTCCGGTTTATATAGACACCGGAGAGGGCTAGGGTTACACAGAGTCGGTTATAATGGTAGGAGATCTACATATCCGTATCGCCAAGCTTGCCTTCCACGCCAAGGAAAGTCCCATCCGGACACGGGACGAAGTCTTCAATCTTGTATCTTCATAGTCTTGGAGTCCGGCTGACGATGATAGTCCGGCTGTCCGGACACCCCCTAGTCCAGGACTCCCTCAGTCGGCCCATTCGAGGGCATAATGCGGGGAGGGTGCCTGTCGGGGCAAGGACCCCTGGGGATCCCTTCTTCCCCAATTTGGGCATCTCTGCCTCCAAATCTTCGGAGGCGGCCCTTTTCTTCCCGCATGGAGAGGCGGCCTCGACCTCTCCTCCCCGACTATCCCTGGACCGGATGTGTAGTGTGTGGGGTTCGGATTTCTCATCCTTCCCCTTGTCTTTCTCCGAGGGAATTCTGCTGAGTACCCGGTCGAGCATCTTGGCCGCGGTAGGGGCGGGCGAGCCTTCGGGAAGTGGTGCCGGACGCCTCATTCTCTTTGTCTTGCTAAGCCACTCCTGGGCGTGGATGATATTCAGGATAAACAATCATGACAAATACAAAACAGGGTGTCCGGTATCAAGGCTACTTACTTGAGTATCTAGGCGATTGCAGCTTAGGCCCACATCCTCGGTGGTATCCGGACACGCTACTTTCCGTCCGAAGAATAATTTGCACATCTCTTCGAGCTTATGCCAAAGAAGTGCTTCATAGTCTGTGGACCCTCCGGATTGAACTCCCACATCCGAAGAGGCCAGCGTTGGCACGGCAACATCCGCCATATTAGCATCACTTGCATTACGCCAACAAGGTTGATATCCCTCTCGAGAAGCTCCTGGATGCGGTTCTGCAGTATTGGTACATCACCTGCGGGCCCCTAATTACGTCCTACGTCTGTCCAGGACACCAACTGCGATGGAGGGCCCGAGCAGAACTCAGGGGCGGCTACCCAGTTTGTGCCCCTTGGGGTCGTAGCATAAAACCACCTCCGCTGCCATATGTCAGATACTTCTGGGAAGGAACCCCCCGGCCATGGGGCATCGGCGTTTCTTCTTATTACGGCACCTCCGCACTCCACATGTCGCCCCCCCCATCATCTTCGGCTTCACATTGAAGGTCTTGAGCCATAAGCCGAAGTGCGGGGTGATGTGGAGAAAAGCCTCGCACACGATAATGAACGACGAGATATGGAGGATAGCATCCGGAGCCAGATCATGGAAATCCAGCCCATAATAGAACATGAGCCCCCTCATGAAGGGATGGAGGGAGAATCCCAAACCACGGAGGAAGTGTGGGACAAAAACAACACACTCGTTGGGCTCCGGCGTGGGGATAACCTGCCCTGGGGCAGGAAGCCTGTGCCGGATATCTGCGGTTAGATATCCGACCTCCCTAAGCTTCACAATGTCCTTCTCCTTGATCAAGGAGGCGACCCACTGGCCTTGAGGATCAGATCCGGACATACTGGCGGATTCCAGAGGGGCCGAGCTTAGGTTCGGGGTGTTGGAACTCGAGGTGCGGGAAGGCGCGATGAAGGTGAAGAAAGAGGCGTAAGTCTCGACCCCTTTATAAAGAGGGTGAATATCAAGAGTCCCCGGTGTGACCGTTTGAGGCTTATCTAAAAACACACGGGGTAATACCAACGGGCGTCGTGGGGTCACGCACGCTCATATTGATGGAAAATCCCGTAATAAAAGGGGCACGATCTCTGCCTCGACGGGACGTGCCAATAAAACTGCCTTGTAACACGAGTCATTGTGGGGTAGGAAACATCGGTTCACACTGGACCGAGCCACGATGCAAGGGCACGACGCACGAAGATTGCCAGCAAATCAGATCTATACCATACGGAGATCATCCTGCACATCCGGACACGATCTATGTGTTCGATAACTATTTTGGAGTATTCGGAGGAGGAACCCGCCTTGCAATGCTGAAGACAATACTGCATGCCGGACTCATCGTCATTGAAGCCTGGTTCAGGGGCTACTGAGGGAGTCCTGGATTAGGGGGTATCCGGACAGCCGGACTGTGTACAACGTCCGGACTATTGAAGCGTGAAGATACAAGACTGGAGACTTCGGCCCGTGTCCGGATGGGACTTTCCTTGGCGTGGAAGGCAAGCTTGGCGATCCGGATATTATATTTCCTTCCTTGTAACCGACTCCATGTAAACCCTAGCCCTCTCCGGTGTCTATATAAAGCAGAGAGGTTGGTCCTTAGAAGGCCGATCACAGTTACATTCATAGCATCATAGGCTAGCTCCTAGGGTTTAGCCTCTACGATCTTGTGGTAGATCTACTCTTGTACTACCCATATTATCAACATTAATCAAGAAGGAAGTAGGGTTTTACCTCCATCGAGAGGGCCCGAACCTGGGTAAACATCTGTGTCCCTTGCTTCTTGTTACCATCAGCCTTGATGCACAGATCGGGACCCCCTACCCGAGATCCGCCGGTTTTGACATCGACACCCACCGTGTATGAATCCGCGTGAGAGGCGGTTACGTCACGTTTGGGTGAAATTACAAACCTACCCCTATCGAAACCTATAGAAATCCAGCAGATAGGCTTTGCGTGGTAGGGATAGGCAGTAGTGATTTCCATCTCGCAGATTTTGGTTTCGGGCGGTTACTGCGACTTTCCCCGCTTCGTTCAAATTTTGCACAGTGCACGTTTACCGTGCCAACTCAATTCGAATCTCGTTTGTATTCTACTATTTTTTTCGGGCGGGATCCATTTTCAATTGGAATTACATTCTATATACATCATTTTTTATATATACTTTCAAAAGCACAACACCATTTATACATAAATATGGTTTACAAATGGCATGATCTCAGATTCATAAGGTTGTATCCATCAATTTTGATTTTCAAATATTTGAAACCACTTTATGTTGAAATCCAATGTATGCATTCCTCGCTAACTGTCTCCAATTAATGTGTGTTTCATGCGGGTTTTTTTTAACTTCTCAAACATGTATAATGTGTTTCACACACGCAATATATAGTGTAATCACGTTTAGACATTAATTGCATATAAACCATGCATGTTTGTAATTGAAGAATCTATGGATCACCAATATTGATAAACTATATAACATTACACGTGTGCCCAAATTCAAATGAATATGCATGTTTGATACACCAATTTGCGTTATGATATTATCGATGTCGTGGTCTCCAGTTTAAATATTTGAATCCCCTTTAATCCAGATATTCGTCTCATATAGCTATCACTCATGCTTATATAGGACTATCTCTCTGGACCTATACGCGTTCATCGTCTCTCAGGTATCTCTCGTGCTACTTGTATGTCGACAATGATCTTTTATCTTCGTAACACACTGACGGTACTCTCTCCCTTGACCTTCATCACTCTATCTCTCTCTAAGTATATCTTGCTCCCTGCTATGTGTCTCCAACTATGATTCTCCATGTGGAATCTCTTTCTCTCACACAAACACAAAACTTTGTCTCCCGGGGTCTCATTTCTCTCTACTATTCCCATGTGTGCCACTCGCACACAGGGCCGGGCCGGCAAAATCCGGGGCCCTGTGCGAAATTAAAAAATGGGGCCCTATCTCACAAAAAAATGAACTAACGAGCAATTATAGTATATATATCTCGCATAAAAAAATTATAATGCATATAATAGCATATATCAATTGGAGTTGGAGATCATGCATCAATGTTTGCCAATTAGACGAACCGTCTAACTCACCTAACTTTTGATCATGTGATATTTAAGCGAGGAGGTAAGAAGTAAGAACCAAATCTCTAACGAAGTAGCGGCTGCCAATTGTTAATTACAAAATTAGGAGTTAGGAGCAGGAACCGAAGTTAATCAAAAAGGACTCCTAAGCAGTAAACACCTGGCAGTAGGCTAGAGTCGATCACCGATCAATCCAAATTTGAGAGAGGACAGAGGAGGCGAGGATGACAACGGCGGCAGCGGCTGGTCGCCCTGAGATGTTCCTTTCCTTCTTGTAGCCACGAGCCCACGGTCGTCGCCCCATGATCGAGAGCAGTTCTAACGATACCGAATTCCCGATCCCTTTCGGCTGTAGCGATCGAGACATCGAGTACAGGCTTGATCGAGTAAAGCAGCCGCGGACGAAGAGGAGATCAGGAGAAGTTTCAACTCGTCGCTGCCGCCGTTTCAGCGCTGGAGACCTGGAGTCGAGGAGATCACAGATCAGGTCGATCCCGTTTCAGCGCTTGTCTTTTTTCTTTTTTTTTGAGGAATCCGTTTCAGCGCTGGTGGCTGTTGCTTGATGGATCCCCTCGTGGCTTCGTGTGGCTTCGACAGATCGACTCCAGCCAGCCGAGAGCGGTAGAGCCCAGCGCCCAGCAGCCCAGTAGTGCATATTCTATTCTTTTTAATACTAATCCTATGTAAAAAAATTGGGGCCCCCAGAATTTTGGGCCCTGTGCGGGCCGCACTTTCTGCACCACTGTGGGCCCGGCCCTGCTCGCACATCCCTCATACAGAGATGTCTTTCGCTCCTTAGATATGAGAACCTACGACTCTTCCTCTTCAATATCTCTTTCTCACACACAAAAACAAACTCTTTCTCCCAGGGTCTCATATTTCTCCATTGTTCTCTTGTATGTCGCTCACACACACCCTCTCTCCCTAGAGATATCTTGCGTTCCCTCATATGTCTCTCTAGCTATCACTCTTGTTCTGAAATATCTTTCTCTCTCGCAGACACAAAACTCTGTCTCTCTGGATCTCATTTCTCTCTGATATCTGTTTGTATGTGACTCACATGCACCCTCTCTCTATCTCTCTCACACCCACACACATAACCCAGCCTTCTGATCCACTCAACTCCTATCTCTAACGCACACTAGCTAGCATCTTTACCTTTCTATTTATCTGTTTCTCCATCAACCTTCTTTCTCACCCTCACTCTTGATTCCTATCACGCACACTACATATGTTTCTCTCTACATGCAGTCAAGTGCCCTCTCACACACATATATAACTTCACCCTTTGAACCACCCGACGGTCATCTCCAACACCCAAACTAACAGATGTCCCTCTAGCTAGCATCTCCATCTTTGTATCTATCTGTAGTTTCTCCGTCAACATTTCTTTCTCGCACGGAGTCTTGCTTCCTATCACCCACACTATATATGTCTCTCCATGCATATGAATTTATAGGTTGATCTCTTTTGCACAATCGTTGCCCCTCACCCCCTCTGCTCGCCATAGATGCATGCTCCAGCCCACGCCACTATCTCTTAAAGACAAAAACACATGCTCAATTGTCGGGCCTTCTTCCCTGCATTCTCACATGCATGCATATTGTCATACCGATCCGTCTCTCCCATGTAGTTGATCTTATGACTTATGTCTTCTTTCTTTTATCTCAATCATGCGTGCGCACACACATACACATCCCACGTATACATGTATACCTCTCACACATGCACGTTCAAGGTCTCTATGTCTCCATACATAGTTAATTACCCTCAATCCTAACGCCACATCGAGTCATTCTCCTCTTTTGTGCACATAACTTCCGCTTGGATGGGTAAAACACACACTCACACTTAACAAT
>NC_041383.1:226811816-226831432 GCF_002162155.2 Triticum dicoccoides
TAGGCAGAGCATTTGTTATTACCACCCTTCATCCAACCTTACCCGTATGATAAACAATCACCTTTATTTACTTGCATAACATGGACAAATTCCACTTTACTTTAGTAGTCAGCAAACTTATCATCTGTTCCCTTATAAAAAAATGAGTTGGCGATGATGGTGTGCCTGCCATCTTGTAATACAGACCGTATGATCTATATCTGACGGATAGAAAGCAAACTATGATAATTTTACAAAAGATACCCACACCTCTCTCCACATCATTATCTCCCGCAACCTCATTGCTCATCAATTAAAAAGGAATAAGTCTCTGGAACAATCTAGCATGCATGGTGGCCGCTGCCGCCTGCCGGCGCCGTCCATCCCCATGCCTCCGCACATTCAGACCACCGGTCACCACCATGCTCCACTCCTCCTCGCCTTATCTCTCATCTTTCATTTTTTCGATGACATTCTCGAGATACCAGTTTTTCGATAAAATTCTCGAGATATCATCAGTTTTTACACATGGGATTACTCATGCATGGGTCAATCACAACAGGTGTTTTGTAAAAAAAATGCATATTGATGTTCCGTGCAATGCACGAGAATCTTGCTTGTAATTATATAATGCAAATCACGAGCAGGAAGATACATTTTTTTTGACACAACCACGTTAACATGGCCACGTAAAATCACTAGCTAAAGTAAATACCATTATACTTATATCCCGATGCAAAAGGTTGAGTACATGTCCGAAGAGTAGAGTCGCACACACGCACTCTGTCTCTCAGAATCTCTCTCACACACACACACCAGTTACGTGACGCCCACTTAAGCAGACACGAGTATGTTACAATTTGTGCACCCGCGGGTACACGTGATGCTGCGCATTTATTTAAGCCGGAAGGCGAACCCAAACAGTAGCTGCAGTCATTCCCCTCCCGCCGCCTCTTCTCTGGTCGCCGTTGACCGGTACCATGGGCCGGCCGAAGGTAACAACATACGCCATACTCCCGCCGGAGCGGCGCTTTAATATGGAAATTCTAGTGGTCATGCATGCATCTTTTTGTGCTAGCACTCCTATATAAGGGTTGATCGGTTGCTTCCCGCGGACGTGCGCGGGCGGTGGAAGAGGAAGGAGAAGGGAAGCGGGCTGTGGAGTAACCTTTTTTACCACAATTTCTTAGGAAACTGAGTGCAATAATTGAGTAGTTTTGCAAACTACTAGTACTACACCTGAAACGGTTCAAAACCTATACTCCCTTGCCAGCGCGCGCTTCCCGCGTGAAACGGCCAGCGTCGCCCTGGAGCATCAGTGCCGCATTAATGCCCGGCCAGAGCGGAGGCGACCTCTCACTGGCGCTGGCTTTGAAGTGGCGCGACGGCCGAGAGAGCGCCGCTTCCCGGTGCACGCAACTGATCCGCGTCGAGACTGGCCATAGGCCCTGTTTGGATCCATGGGTTAGAGTTAGTTTGAGCTAGTTGGGACTCAAATAGCCCTAAAGTATCCAAGCATGAAGGTTTAAATTGGAGCAAGTTGCACCAAACCCACCAAAAAAACTATCCCACCCAAGAGGTGCTAAGTGGAGATATTCTCATTGGGACCACTGAAAAATCACTTTTCTCTCTCCATGAAGTGCATTTATTGTCAATCTAACCCTGTCACCTAAACACCACTTTGGCTACAGTTAGTTCAGGGTTAGTCATGAGTTAGTCTAACCTCTAGCTAAGTTAGAGTATCAAACAGGAGCAGTATAGGACATGCAAGTTACTCAAAGCATACAGGCAAATTCGTACGTGAAAGGATTTTTTTTTCTTTTTGAAAACGGAACATGAAAGGAAATTTTTTTAGAATGCTCTTGGCATGTCGCTAACATGTGATGAGTTAACCGACCTCAATAGACGGCAGAAACGCTAGCCCGCCGCACTTTGATAGAGACGAGGAGGGAGAAGCGATACAGGCTGCTGGATTACTAGAGATAGGTGTCGCACGGAAGCCAAGAAATATGGTGATAGTGTGGGTTAGCCATGTACTAGTATGATGTAACTACACTGGGCTGCCGTGTTTCGTACTCTTCCAGTCCACTGTGGAGATGATGGGTTAATTTTATATCGCTGAATAATATTAAATATTATGAGTGCAGATGCTCCAGCACGAGGTTCCTCGCTCCTTCTCGCCTTCTCGGTCATCCGGAATCTATGTTCTTCCACTCTATTTTTTTACGTGAGCTTTGTTCATCCTTTTGCCAACACGCGAGACATCTAGCATCAAGGTGCACGTGTTATGCAAGGATCGTTCCATCTATATGAAGAACACGTGGGACTGGAACTACGAGATGGACATGTACCCAAGAGTGGGCGTTACGAACCTGAGTAATGTAGTGCAGTAAGTGAAGTAGAAAGGCACAAATGCTATGAACATGCGTGGCATATAGAGTGTGTTTGGTTGCGTTCTCGTCTCAGCATAGTTGTTCCCTCTTCATGCATGCTCAACTCAACACCCCTCTTCATGCATGCTCTCTTCATGCATGCTTCTAGTGTATTTGTGCTAAACTAGTGTGGACTCATGCACCCTCCATACACTCTACCAAACACCCAAAGGTAGGTCGAGAAGGGAACTCTTGGGCGGCATTTGTCTCTTACTAAGTACTACCACTAAATGTTGTACGTGCAATGCACGGTGATGTTATGGAGTACGTGCCTAAGTACTCTACTACTACTATAATAGTTGGAGGCACATATTAACTTTTATATTTGTTTACATGTATGCCCCGAGACCTTCCAACTAGACGTGTCTTTCTCTCCAGGTCGCACTTTGTATCATTCATACCACTAAGTACTACTACGTGTGGTCTCTGACCCAGAAGTGGAAGAAGTGGAGACGCTCCACCACGCTGTTTTTTTACGCTGGGCTCTACCATGCTGCTCATGTCCCACTCCTTTCGCTGACGTGTGGGACATCCAGCACGTGCCGTGTTTGGCACCCTTCGTCGTAAGAGTTGAAACGCTAGCATTCATCAGAAATAAAAAATAATTATAAATCGGCAGTGATGCTATTTTTTTTGCAAACCAATTAGCAGTGATACTATACCACGCGGTTTCCTTGCTCCTCGATATCGGAAAGAATACTTCTGTTCGCCAACATGTGGGACGTCGACCATCCTGGTCCACTTGCCATGCACGCAGAACTCCAAGGGAGAGTCACCCAGGTCGTCGCACCGCAGTAATGACTAATGAGCCGTCAAATCACAGGCCCACTTCCCACTTTGAAGTTGCTCGGACGAAGGAACCATCATGACTTCGTTGAATTCTGCTTCTTGAAGAAAACTACTATACCAGCAGTACTGCTAGCTACAGTATTTACTCCAACAGAGGCCTCCTTTTGGGGCTGTTTGGTTCCCAGCCACATTTTGCCAAGCCAAAATTTGGCAGCCACAGTTTACCAAGCATGTGTTTGGTTTTTGCCACACTTTGTTGCCCCTATGGCCCACTTGTCAAAGAGACAATTTTTTGCCAACTTTTGCCAAAGTTTGGCGTCCAATTTCTTAGCCACACTTGTGTGGCTTGCCATACTTGTGTGGCTAGCCACACTTTGGCTTGGCCACACTAGTCTCCAACCAAACAGACCCTTCGTTCATAGGATAGGAATATGAAAATCATAGGAAGTGAGATGACATGCATCTCAATTTCTATAGAGAAAGAGATGCCATTTGATGCTTAGGATAGGAATTTTTCCATTTAGTCTAGGCTAATGTACTGGTAATTTGCTCTAAAAACTACAGTAGTAACTAGTAGTACTGGTACATGCTCGTACTCAGACACAGACACACACACTAACTACTAGTACTACTACTTCTCACATGCTGGCCAGACGCCGTCGTTCTCCTTCCCGGCTTTGTCGGCAACACCCCACCGTGCTTGGATCTCCGCCGACCTCTCCGTAGCAGCGCGTGCGTCCTTTTCTTTCTTGCGGCGGCGGGCCTCTCTTTTCTTGAGTGCTTTCTGACTTTTCTGCTCCCTCTGTGCGGCTTTGTCCGCCTCTTGCTCTGCCGCCCATTCGGCCTTGGAATCTTCAAATTCCTCCCACATAGTTGTGAGGTCGCGAGCGGCGATGAACTCACAGCGGGATGCCATCGCTTCCCTACCATTTTGTGTGCGGTCGTGGGCGGCGAGGAACTCGGTGCGGCGGGATGCCATCGCTGCCTTACCGGTTAGTGTGCGGCGCGGTGGCATGAACGACGCTTGGTGAGAGCTCTGGGGTGGAGTGACCGGACAACCATATAGTGCATTGGTTTGTTAAGAGCTCAAGGACAGAAGACGAAGCAAATTAGGATTCCCCTTCAATCCTGGTCATTTATTATCGAGTAAAATGCATTGGCGGTCATCGAACTTGTCTTGATAGCTCACTTTGATCATTGTATACGAGATATGGTGATTATACGGTCACTCGCTCAGCGTATAGCTCCGTATTTGTATGGTTGACCAGTCAAACAGTCCGCATGCGCCTCATCAGCTCGTGTTCTTTATCTATCTACGTGGGCCTACCTGTGAATGGAGAAAGAAATACTGTAAAAACCAAAATTATGCGTATGTGGGGAATCAAACCACGGACTCGTCGCTGCAACGCACCCTCGTCAGCCAAATGAAAATGAAATACTTCGCGTCAGACACGGACGCTCACGCTGTCAAAGCATGCTAATGCATGCACGTCGCCCTCTAAATCAAAGTCCTGCTCATGGCGCAACGCAAACGGCGAGCCCATCACGTGCGCGCCCCGGCGGTGCCTAACATTACTGTTTAGACGTTTGATGGAGGCCTACGCGAACGCCGAGCATGTATTCACCTGGCTCAACACCAATGGTCATACTCGGACCGCCTTGCTCATGTATATCGTCCATCACAATGACAATCTATAAAACAGCCTAAGCTATGGTAGTATGGTACGGAGTACATGTACTATCGTGAGCGACCGATCTTAGTGCCACTGCACCCCGAAACCCCTTCCATTGCTAGCGCATGCTTCCCACCTGAAACGGTCACCGTCTCTCCAGAATGTCAATGCCGCATTCACCGGACTTAACTGCAGGTGCAATTGGTGTGTCACTGACATGCGGGCCAGACGCCCGTTGGGCCCACATGTCAGTAACCCAAACGCATCTGCAGTTAAGTCACTAAAGTAGCGTCCGCATTCACGCCCGACAAACCTACTCCGGCACCAGTTGTCCATCCGTCTACCGCGGCTCATTGCCATTCGCCCACTAATTAACTTGAGCCCCAGCTCCCAGCCATAGCCAAAGACCCACACTTATTCTCCTCCGGTCCCTTCCTTCTGTCGGCACCACTTCGACCATGGCCTCCTGGCACTCCGAAGCTCTCTTGGACGTACTGTCGCAGGAGCAGACGAGGGACATCGGCGGCTTCGCTCCGGGCGCGCTCCAAAGCTCTCATCGACGTACTGTCGCAGGATCAAACGAAGGAGATTGCCGGCACCCCCCCCCCCCGGCCGCCCTCCGCCGCCACGACCACGAAGCCGGCGCGCGTGCGCGGGTGCAGCCGGCAGCGAGGAAGAGTAGTACATGGTAGGTCGCCGCCGCTCTGGTCCCGGGAAGGCCACCGCTACTCCACTCAGTCGACGCCAAGCTTGGTGGGGTAAACATCGGCGCCCGATTAGCCGCTTGACGGTGACGTGGAGGCGGAAATCTTCAGAACCTTGTGCTCCGGCCGGAGGAGGAGGTTATCGAGGCGGATGAGGAGGAGGCAAAGGCAATGGCCGGCTTTCTCGGGTTCATGGCCGGACATGGTGGTCGGGCACTGGCGATCGTTTAGATTAGGTTTACAGTAGGTTTAGTACGGTTTGTGCGAAATATGTAATGAATTTCGTCCCGTTTGTAGGAAAAGTTTTCGAAATGTAATGAATTTCATCCGGTTGATTTGAAATTTGCTTTGTTTGCACGAATTTCGTCCGGTTAGTTCATATAGTTGTCGAAAGGTATGCGGGCAGCATCGGATGGCATCCATCAGTGTCCTCGGACAGATGCTGGTGTAAATTTGTGGGCCAGCGCTGGAGATGCCCTAACTATCATGCTATAATCGCTAACAATCCTCCATTATTTGGCAGGGAACAGTTGTCCCTCGATCAAAATCAGATCCGCGGTGTTTCGCACTCCTCCCGCGTAAGAGTGTAAACTCTTGCTTACATAAAAATGGTGCAAGTGGACGGCACTGTAGCACATCATATCACTCGAACTAGCCCGCCTAATGAGCGGGAAAGCACCGCCCTCGTCATTTTGTTCTGGATTTCTATCGATCGATCGCGCGAAAATGTTACGCTTCGCAAGTTCTAAAGGAAAAGGCGGCACACTTACGACTCGTACGCGTCGCAACCCCGACAGTCCGGCTCGCACGCCGCTCACCAGAGGGGACACGCGTTGTCTTGCAATTTCACTGACATGTGGGAGCGTAATTGAATAAACCGTCGATAGCCGAAATCTAATCGCTCGGCGGGCGTCGGCTGAGAAGAGAGAAACGGGGGAGGGATAAGAGATCGCCCGCCCGCCGCGCACGGACTCCAAGAAATATATGGTGATAATGTGAGGTGGGCCATGCTGGAGTCCGGACCGCTTCTGGAGCCCGCTCTCACCGCCCTGGCCCCTCAGGACGCCAGTTGCCCGCTGCATGCATAGCAAGTAGTCCCCGCTTATGTGGAGGAGAGAGAGGCATTGACAAAGTCAAGGAGTAACAGTGGAGACAATAGCTTTCATCAAAAATAAACAATGAATACTCGTTGCTCGTCCTCTATATCGGAAAGAATACTTTCATTCGCCGACATGTGGGACGTCGACCATCCTGGTCCACCTGCCATGCACAAAATTATCCTGGTCTACCCCGGTCGTATCGCAAGCCCAACCTTTCCCACTGTAAGTTGTTCGGACGAAGGAACCATCATGACTTTGTTGAATTCCGCTTCTTCAAGAAAACTTACTGTACCCGCAATACTGCTACCACATGCGAAGACTGGACGGCACTGTACCACGTCATATCACTGAAACCCACTAGGCCAAACTAGCCCGCCTAGGTCATCTATTTTGGAATGAAGGGAGTACGTCTCTGCACTGCTATGATTTTGTGTTGCATGTTCTCTATACTTTTGCTACGATTTTCCTACCCTATGAACCAAATGAGGCCTGAATGTATGTCGACTATTGTCTGATCGATTGCTAAGCCTACAATTTTAGGAGCTAGGGATATTGGTCGATCGACGAGGGATAAGTATAAGCGTACCACGAGCTCATCAGCCCCAACGTTTCTCTTCGGTGACTGTTTTGCAAGTACTATAGCTCGCACAGTAGCTAGCCTACTAACACCAAGAATCATCAAACAAGCCCTGCTGATATGATAAACAGTTCAAACTTACATCTAAGCATGCCATATATTACATCAAAAGCTGGTGAGGATACATCTGTTTCCATAACTTGGAGAGGGTTCGCATGATTCATCGCATGATTCACTATCAAACAAAAGTAGCAAGATACGCCCACACAAGACAGTGCACTAACCCTAAGATGGTTTGATAACACGCATCGTTCTGGTAATTAAACACAGGGCAATGCAAACTACCCTGAAGGATTAGCGCGACCAACTATTTCTTGTCATCGATCTCTCGGGCAATGACCACAACACGGACAGCGGCATGGGAATCGATTTCTGGGGCGATGTCCACAGGACTGACCGCGACATCGGAATCGATCTCTGGGGCGATGTCCACAGGATGGACAGTGGCATCAGAATCGATCTCCGGGGCGATGCCAACAGGACGGGCCACGACATCGGAATCATCAAGGACAACCTACACAACCCTAACATATTAGCAAGCACATTGCAAATAATCGAAAACCACAACTATGGTAATAAGCCATTATTTTTTACCTTGTGCAGCTCACCGGGGGATCTCATCCCTCTGGGGGCCATCTCCTCGTCCTCGATGGGGGCCATCACCTTGCCAGGGGAATACTGCTTCTCAACAGTGATTATCTCCTCAAACTCGGTCTTGAGCCTCACATAGGTGCAATCAGAGTTCCTAGGGTAGGCACGGTGGGGCCCTTGCTGTTCTTCCAACTTTCTTTGAGGAGTTCGTCCGCCAACGTCCTCAACTCTTTGGCCAGTGCTTGTTTCTTGGAGTTCTTCGTCTCCATGGGTTAGCCCGCCAACATGGTCAACTCGTTGGTCGGTGCTCGCTTCTTGGAGATCGCTGTCTCCAGTGGGTTGTCCGTCGGCAACTCTTTGCCTAGTGCTCCAGGATCCATCAATGAACTGACAAACAAAAAGCAATCGAAAGGAAACCACAATTGCAATGAAAACGGGAAAAGAATAGGATGTGAGAATCGGTCGGTGCTTCGCAAAAAGAAGATTATTATAATGAAAATATAGCAGCATAACTGATTCGCCCACCTTTCCTTCGTCGGTACAGAAGAAAAATGGCAGAAGTGAGTAGCCTGGAGTGAGGTTTTCTTCAAGAAAGGGAAGAAAGGGCTTGAACGAGCGTTCCAATGAAATGATGGTTGCTTCGTCCAGTCCAACTTGGAGGCCACCTTACCACTGCTGGTAAAGGTGTGGGTTTTGTGATATGACGGGTCATGACAGCCACACCGGGGTGACAGGTGAGACTCGACTGTAGCACCTCACTGTGATTTGGTGGATGGCACGCGGGCCCGGATGCTTTGAAATGTCCCGCATGTAGATAGAGCAGCTAGTCATATAGGAGTGCTCAATATTGTGCACCGCGACCAAGGCGGAGAGGAAAATGAGAGAACTACGTAATTAATGCATGAGTTTAATTAGGGTAGTTTTTTAAAGTACGAGATACATTCCTCCAATCGCAAAATGCCTTGGTTCATGAGATTTGAGATTTGAGCCCTATAAACCGGAAGGGAGGGGGTACTGCACACAGTGTAGTCTAGTCACTTGTTGAAATCTCTAGAAAGGCAAATGCTCCTTTCCGGTTTATAGGTCTATACTACTCCCTCCGTCTAGGTGTGTAAGTCATCTTATGAAAACCAAATAGTCCCAAAACACTTAGGCGTGGTGCATTAACTTCTACCTTGTTTCTTTTTTCTTGGCATACATATCAACCAATAAGAGATGAGAGGTGTGCATGCTTTTAGTGACTTGCAATGGCTAGTTCATTGCATGGAATGCTATTAATTAGCAAATAAACATTGGTGACCCCAGGAGAAAATGGTGCTAAGCGTGTGGACCTATGCAGAATGAGTATCAACCAATGTATAATGGAGTTTAATTGTTAAAAAATAGCAATTTTGTCTCATGCAAGAGCCTGGCTAGTACTCCAAGGAACCGCACCACGCAAGCGTTCGCAACTGCCACGTTTGGTTTGCGCTTGGCTCTTCGCCTCTTCGAGAAGACGAACAATGATGTTACTCCTACTTCTACAGTATCGAATCCACTGCTGCATGTCCATCCACCTCGTGCGGGAGGGATAGCGTGTAGCGAAAGCTTCTACTTACTCCTCCTGCCTTTGCGTCTATGACAGGTGGGCCCAACAGGTGGTTGGCCCCCCTGTCATGCAGCCAAAGGCAGGTGCAGTTAAGGCACCGGAGCTCAGTCCGCGAGGGAGAGGGCATCGTAGTAATCAAATTTCTCGGTCTTGTACGAGTTGACACGACACATCAAAGCACTGCACTCGATAAAAGTCTTTTTACACATTTCAAATGGGCTACTTCGTATGTAGGAGTAGACATATTCTGCTTCGTATGTAGTCACTTGTTGCAATCTCTAAAAAGACTTATATTTGGAAACGGAGGGAGTACAGCGCATGCATGCATGCCGTGACTTTCCTTTTGATACTTGCATGTGTTGATTTGATGCACCTTGCCAAATTTTGACTATAAATTTAACTAACCAAATTTTCATGCATGTCACAAAAAATTACGGGGCTGTTTGGATTGTGACTATGTTTGTCTTATGTTGCCACATTATTTTTCCCACACTTGCCTAACCTGAGTTGCTCAAATTGTTAGACACACTTTGGCTTGCCTAAGGGAATCTTGCCACAATTTTTGTGTCTCTGACATGTGGGGTTCACTGCTAATAAAAAAATTCTTGTCTTAGGTGTGGCTAATAAAAAAGACTTATATTTAGGAACGGAGGGAGTAGAAAATATAAATAATAATGCATGTTGGGGAAACCCACGTTTCCGCTAATTTTAGTCGTGGGCTTGTCCACAATTTTTACGAGGGGGTGGTTGTTCATTTAATGGAGGGACTTGTAGTACCAGACTTGAACGATACAAAGTGCGACCTGGCACACCGTAACACCACTTGGAACAAGCGGGTAGCTATCTCAAAAAACAATCAACAACTAAAAAAACCGCGACCTCGCATGTAGTAGTACATGATTTTAAACGATTGTTTTGATGGAGTGAAAAAGGAAAACTACCCCACTACTTATATATAGGCTGGAGCCTCCGCGCTTGCTTGCTAGGGTTGCTCTATTCACACACTCTCATCCTCTCCAGATCTAAACAAGATAGGGGTAGTAACACTGTATTTCTCCCTTCAAAAAACACTGGCTTTCTATCCTCACCGCTGGTTACAGATCCGGACGTATCCCCCTCCGCCGGTGAAGGGGAGGAGGGGCAGTGTTTAGGCCGTCGTCGACAGCGAGGGAGGAGACCCACTGCCGACCGCATCGTTATCTCTGGCCGAGCGCCGGTGCAGGAGGTCCTCCGATCCCTTCGTCGTTGCCTGTGGGCGGATCCGGCCTCCCGTCGCCCACCTATCCACATCCCGACGACCTTCAGGTATATATTCGTTTGAAACCGCCTTAGCTCTACTTCCCCAGCTCGCTACATAGCTGCATGTGCATCATTTTCTACCTCTCAGCCCCTCTCGATCGGATGGTCCAACGTCACCTATTTTTTTTCTATTGTTAGAGGTAAAGCTACTTCATGGAGTCGAATCTTGTACTCTCTCCGTCCGAAAATACTTGTCATTGAAATAAAATGGGGGTGGGGGAATTTAGTATGTACATCGGACTTGGTACAAACAGGAAGGAAAGGGGATGAAAGTAGTATAGACTGGTCATCCAACCGGTCTCTTGGTCGAAAAGGCAAATATAGGGGTAACACTATACACAGAAGTATGACCAGGACTAGATTTGCTATCCACACATAGGAGTAGGTGGCTAGAGTGAACAAAAATGGGACCAACCCAGATATGTTTCTTGGATGTTTGTTTCTCGGGGCAACAAACTATGAATCACCACTTTATGCCCTTGTTTACGTACATGGTGCTATACTACTGGTGCACCCACTGTCCCATGCCCTTATACCAAATATTTAGGCTCCCATCAGAATAAAGGGGCAGAAAACATAGGGCTTGATGAAAATAGAGGAATAGGAAAGGAATGTAGGTATAAAACTATGGAACAGTGAACTGGAGGAAACTCTCAAGAGAATGTGTTCGGATGGACTACGAAATGTATAGATTTGTTTTTTAGAGTAGCATGCTTGGCAGTATGAGATGCTATTTGTTTATTCAGCTACACAGTGACTACTCTTGTCCTCACCTCACGTACCACACATAGGTTGATTTTTTTATTCCGGCAAACATAGCACATCAACCTGCCTAACACATGGCAGCGAGCGCCTGCCTCGGGCTTCCGCCCAAAAAATGAGCAGCGCGTGGATGTTTCTAATCCGATGGAATCAGTACTACCAGACCAGCTTTCCTATGAAACACTATTCACCTTTCCCATGTTCCGAATGGTTGGAAGGGAAAGAATACCGTAGGAATTGTGTTCCTACGAAAATCCTGCACCAAACCTGTGAACCGAACGCAGCTTTAGCTGTTCTTAATATAATGTTCCTGGTAAAAATGAAGCCATGCCACTGTTTTTGCCTGTAATTGTTTGAGACTCTGACAAGTTTAGCCAAATGTTTTTGCCTGTAATTGTTTGAGACTCTGACTGTTTCCTCTGTGCCTTTTTGTGCAAACAGGGATATCAAATTCACCTGGTTGCTGTTGTGACCTTTTGGTGCACTGCACAAAACTCTTCTTAAAAGAAGTGACTTTTGTGCTGTTTAACTAGAATGTCAGAATGGAACAGTTGGTTCATTTTGGTGGAACTGCACAAAGGGAGATCTGTGTTCCAATCCTCATCATCCATATTGGCGCCATAACCTTCCTTTAGGTAAGAATGATATTTAATGCATGTGTTCATCTCTATTTTCCAACTGCCATGAGAAAATAATGTTGTTTTTTACTAGTACACTTGTACTCCCTCACTGACAAAACCAATTCTGAATTAGAAGGTCAATCATGTACTTGGTTTCACCAACTGGTGAGGAGAAAGAGAAACAGAGCATGAAGAGGAAGAAGAAGAAGAATAAACAGTGCCAAGGTGATCTTGTTGAAGCCAGAGGCCTTAGTCGAGGCTATTCAAGGGCTCCGACAACGACTACCTTACATGTGAGACGATCCTCCAGGGAGCCCTTCCACTTCTGTTGTCTCATTTAATTAATTAGGAGTACTTAAGTACCACTAATTCATTACTGCCTAATTTTCCTGTTGGAGTTAAACAAAGCTTTAGTAGGACCCTATGCTGAATCATGTACGTGTGAATGTTTGTCTATGGAGGTGAATCATGTGGTGGAGCAGGGAGGGAATATTATTAGTGTCATGACATAATAGTGCTATTGTTTTGCATGTCAATTTATTGCCATTGGTTCAATGAGGCAATGTTTTGCGTATTGTCCATCATGAATTTGATGCTACGTTTGAGTAATATGCTAATGTCTTCCTATCCTTTCTCACTAAGCTAATGAAGGTTTCACCTTGTTCCTACTTGTGCAAACCGGGATCATGTTGTGCCAATCATACATTTTATTGGAACTACACAAGACAATACAATGAACTGTATCCCAGCCAGTGCTTTAACTCTGCTGGAAGTTCTTGATAATCTTTCGATATAATCTCAGCACTGATAAACAAGAGTGATTTCAACCATACATTTGAAGTGCACAAAAATATATACTATTGTGTGATTCCAGTGAGTGCTTTATCATCTCTTATGGGACTACATGAATAAGCTTTTTTCTCAGGTTAGTACGGGCCTAAGGCCTTCATCCATATTAGTTTGCTGTCATCTCTATTTGTATCGTGCTACTGTCATGAGAAACTCCTTTATCTTTGCACTTTTAAGTTTTGCAACCTATGATAAATGGCAATGCTTTGAGTGTTGAGTTGAGCTAATTGGCACTGATTAAATAAACTAATACCTCTCTTTAAGCACGACTACTATGTTGCTAACTTTACCCATTAAGATAATGAGGGTGCTTCTATTTGTTGGTGTATGTTTCATCAACTAGTCCCACTATTACAGTAATCTCACTCTCTCAATATATGTGCCAACAGGGATGCTCGATTTTGGTGGAACTGCACAAAAACTTTGGGTGCTTCATTGCCTCGACAGCTTTCGTCCTTTCCTGTCAATCGCTAATCTCCGCTTGCTTTCTTCCTTTGTTGTCAGTCGCTTGGCTTATCTCGGCTTCCAGTCAAAGGAAATAGTAATTGATATGCTACCTCACACAGGTTGGTACTGGTCTTTATCCTGATTATTGTGCCTGTCATATGTATTGGTAATTTGGTATTGTGCTATTGTTTGCCGATTTCATAAAGGAGTAATTTGGAGCCTGAACTCGCAGGCAAATCATTACATTGGGTGATTTCAGTAGAACTGCACAAAATGATCAGATGGACAGGTACTTATGCTGCTGCTATGTACTCCAAAGTTCACTCAGACAAGCATCGATGTTGACAAGAAGTTCCTATATTCATTCGAGTATCAACCGGCGTCAACCAATTGTCAAAGTCTAAGTATTAGGAGAGTGAATGCCAAAAATATTGCTTGGTGCATAGCCCAGAAAAACGCAGTCCAGTCTTTGGTCCCAACTTGTGCCTTTTGGTTATCGGCACATATGGTAGCGAACTATATGGCATGGAGTCTAAAGATTCCAGACAAGTTGGTTGATGCGTATATTCATCTGGCACTTAGTCAGTTTGGATGCCAAGGATGCTCCATTTTAGTTGAACTGCACAAAAAATTTGGGTGGTTCATTTTCTCGACCGCCTCCTTTCTCGTCTGCAATGTAGAATTTTGGCGAGATAAAGGACCAAGATGAGCCAGTAAACTAGTTGGATGAAAGTAGTGGCCAAGTTGCTCAAACCTCCCTCGGCACGAGGCCACTATTTGAGGATAAACCTACAAGCAAAGTTCAGATTGTCTATGCTGCCTCTTATGTACTCGAAAGTTTACTCGTACAAGAACTAATTTTAGCAAGAAGTACCTCCGATTGAACACCATTTACCAGTCTGTACCCTAGGTAATTAAAGTTCGTCCATGGATCATATTGGTTGTGATCTCAATCATTTGGATGCATAAACATACTGAACATGTGTATATCTGAATCTTTTTGTGAATTATGTATGTATATTGTCGTGTGATCTATCAATCATTGGATGCATAGATATGCTCAGCTTGTGTATATATGAATCTTTTGAGTTGTTGATAGTGAATGTTGGCTATGAATATGAACGTGTCCTGTGAACCTGAGTTTGATATGAATGTTTACCTTTTCTGTTGTATTTGTGTGTGAACTTGTTAGTATGCCTACTGTGGGGGCATAAAACGCAGGTCTCTTATAAAAGTAATGTTGTGTCCAATTTATTTTGCGCAATAACTCGCTAATTTCTTAATTATATATATATATATAATTTGCCTCTCCGGTTTATTCTTTGATATTAATTGCTCCTTCTAACATAACAATATATATAATGAGCCCACCTAATACGTGTATTTCAAGGAAGTGCAAATGGGCTGGGATTTCTTAGAAAATATAAATGGGCCTGATTGACGCGAAATTATTTGTTCACCCAGCCCAGCAAATTGACTGTACATTCTAGAAAACATGGGTTAAATATATGCCACTTTTTTGCAGGCTGACATGTGGGCTAATAGGTCGAAGCCTACGCAGGGTGTTGTCAACTTGGTCAACAAATGATTGTGTCATCCACAGCCATTGGATTTATATCCAACGGCCGGCATGCACCTTCAATCTCTCGTCTTCTTCCTCCAGCGTCGTCGGGACCGCCTGGTCCGGCCTCCGGCAGCTAGCGGCTCTGCTTAGCATGCATCGCTGCGAAGCGCTACCCCACCGCAGGCCAGGCTATCACTCCACCCCTCGACACCTCCTGTTATTCTCCACAGACTACAGCCCCACGCCACAACAGAACCAGTTATAACCCTTCTCCTCCTCTCAATCTGCGACTCCACTGCCGCATTTTCCCATCTCCAAGTCGTTCCTGTCCGGGGCCTCGCCGTCGTCCACCACCTCGTTGTGTTTGGTGCGGCGTGGTCAACAAACGAGAGTCATCGGAAGAGGGTTGTACATGGAGAGCCTGACGGCTGGGACCCACGAGGTCCATGGTTGCACGCAAGGAAAGTTCCTCCTTAATAAGCTGAAAAAAATGTTTCCTCCACCTAACAGCTGGGACCCACCGATTGTATCTTCGCACGGAAGGAAGTGCCTCCTTGTTTTGCGAAAAAAATATGCATCCCGTTGACAGCTGGGACCCGTCAGATTTGGCGACTGACTTGTGGGCCTACTAAGCGGACGTGTACGCACGGCTTTGTCAACTTAATCAACAAATGATTCTAGCAGCTGGACCGTTGGATGTTAATCCAACAGCAGTGCTCCTTCTTCAACCTCTGTTCTTGCTCCTGTCTCCCGTGGGCGGCACCGCGGCTGTGCTGCCGTGCACCCGAACCAGTGAAGTTTCCCACTCCTCTCCATCTGCGACTCCACTGCCCCGTCTCCCCCATCTCCGGGTCGTTTCAGTCTGGGTGCGCTCGGCACGGTGTGGTCAATGTGGTCAACAACCGAGAGTCATCGGAAGACGACTGTACATGAGAGGCTGACAGTGGGGACGCACCACGCCCATGGACGCATGCATGCAACGGAACGTGGCGAGGTCAACGTGGTCAAGGAACGACTTCCATTGGAAGTATACTGTACGTGGAGAGTCTTAGCTGGGTCCACGGCCGCAGCAAGTAAGTGCCTCCTTATTACGTGGAAAATAATTATTCCTCCAACTGACAGCAGGGACCCACTGGACGGGCCATCGTATTTTGCGAAAAAACATTTGCCCCCTGACTGCTCGGACCCATATGACGGGCCACCGTATTTCGTGAAAAAAACGTTCCCCCCACTGTCAGCTTGGACCCACCGGAAGTGCCTCCTTATTACGCACAAAAAATGAATACTCCCCCTGCTAGCTGGGACCCACCTTGGTGGGAGGCTGACTTGTGGGGTGGGCCTACTAAGTTGACGGGGACGAAGAGCTTTGTCAACTTAGTCAATATGAATGATTCTAGCTCCAGTGACCGTACGATGTCCATCCAACGGCCGTAGTGCTTCTTCAACCTATGGTTTTCTTGCTCCAGCGCCCAAACCAGCGCCGGTCGTGCCTCATGCTCCTGCCCCCCGTGGCCGGCTGTACTGCCGCGGAGGCCTCACCGCCCCCTACTATTCCCACCGCTGGCCAGGCCCTGCGGCGACGGTAGCCTCACACCACAGCCGAACCAGTGAACCCTCGTACTCCTCTTCGCGCGGGCTTCCACTGCCGCATCTTCCCCGGCTCCGCGTCGTACCCTTCCTAGGCCTCGTCGTCGTCCACCGCCGTGGTGCTCTCCGTGCGGCGTGGTCAACGTGGTCAAGGAACGACTTCCATCGGAAGAGTATTGTACGTGGAGAGGCTGATAGTTGGGTCCACGGCCACAGCCCAGTTTTTTGTGATTTGCCAAGTAAGTCGCTTTGTCAGGCCTCTTGGGCTGCAAATCTTTCAAGACTAGGAGAGCTTTCATTCGGCTGGCCGAGAAAATGGCCCATCAGTAATGAGAAATGGGTTGTACATTTTTAAAACACATCAAACCGGCAATTAGTTTCAAATATCTTTTTTTTTATTTCGAGATTTTAAATTACATTAATTTTTATGGGTGGAGAATTTGTTGGATTTTATATTGATATACATTTATTTTTAAAATCAGTTTGAATGTGAGTCGAAATTTCGGGATTAAAAACAGTTCGGACCGCACCGAAATATGCAAAATTTCGTATAATTTTTTAACCGTGGCCACAATATGGGCTGTAATGCTAACAAAAAGAATATGGGCTCCAAAAAAACCCGTAAGAATTAGCAAATGGGCTGTAAATTATTAGAGATAATGGCAGATGGGATGTATGTTGTTTTCCATAGATTTAAGGCTTTCCTAAAAAAAGGTTGACGCACAAGCAGTGACTGTTGGATGGCCATCCAACGGCCGTCGTGCTTCTTCAATCTCTGCTCTTCCTGCTCGAGCCGCTCAAACAAGCGCCGACGGGACTGCCTACTCCCTCCTCCTCGCGGCCGGCTCTGCTGCCGCGCAGGCCTCACCGCCCCACCATACTCCCATCGCTGGCCTAGCCATCCCTCTACTCACCCACACCTGCTGTTATTCTCCGGCGACGGCAGACGAACCAGTAAACCCTCCTACAGTCGTACTCCCCTCCGCGTGGGAAACAACTGCCGAGTCTTCCCTGCCCCCGTGTCGTTCCCTTCCTAGGCCTCGTCGTCGTCCGCCGCCCTGGTGCTCTCGGCGCGGCCTGTTCAACGTGGTCAACGACCGACATGCATTTGAAGTGGACTGTACGTGGAGTGGCCGACAGCTGGGTCCACGGCCACATGCAAGGAAATGCCTCCTTATTACGCGCAAAATAATGATTCCTCCACCTGACATCAGGGACCCACTGAAAGGGCCTCCGTATTTCGAGAAAAAAACGTTACCGCCGCTGACAGCTCGGACCCACCAGCTATATCTTCACACGCAAGGAAGTGCCTCCTTATTACGCACAAAAAAATGAATACTCCGCCTGTTAGCTGGGACCCAGTATAGTGGCAAGCTGACTTGTGGGCCTACTAAGTTGACGGGGACGGAGGGCTTTGTCAACTTAGTCAATATGCACGATTCTTAGCTCCAGTGACCGTACGATGTCCATCCAACGTCCATAGTGCTTCTTCAACCTCTGGTCTTCTTGCTCCAGCCGCCCAAACCAGTGCCGGTCGTGCCTCGTGCTCCTGCCTCCCGTGGCCGGCTGCTATGCGGCAGAGGCCTCACCGCCCCCTACTACTCCCACCACTGGCTAGGCCATCCCTCTACTCACCCACACCCCTTGTTATTCTGCGGCGATGGCAGCCTCACACCGCAGCGAACCAGTGAACCCTCGTACTCCTCTACGCGTGGGCATCCACTGTCGCGTGTTCCCCGGCTCCGTGTCGTCCCCTTCCTAGGCCTCACGGTCGTCCACCGCCCTGGTGCTCTCGGCACGGCGTGGTCAACGTGGTCAAGGAACGACTTCCATCAGACATGGACTGTACATGGAGAGGCTGACAGCTTGGTCCATAGCCCCAGCAAGGAAGTGCCTCCTTATTACGTGCAAAATAATTATTCCTCCACCTGACAGCGGGGACCCACAGGACGGGCCACCGTATTTTGTGAAAAAAACGATTCGCCCCCTTGACTGCTGGGACCCACCAGCTACATCTTTGCACGCAAGGAAGTGCGTGTGGGCAAAAAACGATTCGCCCCCCTGACTACTTGGACCCACCAGCTACATCTTCGCACGCAAGGAAGTGCGTCCGGGCAAAAAAACAATTCACCCCCCTAACTGCAGGGACCCACCAGCTACATCTTCGCACGCAAGGAAGTGCGTCCTGGCAAAAAAAACGATTCGCCCCCCTGACTGCTGGGACCCACCAACTACATTTTCGCACACAAGGAAGTTCCTGACAGTTGGGACCCACCTGGTCGAAGCGTACGTAGCATTGTCATTCTGGGCGCGAACGTGCACGTACATATATACTAGTGGATGTAGAGGCGCGCACGTGTCGTAGTAGAGGCGTGCACGTAGCATGTACACGTACGTACAGCGGCGAGGGTGCAAGAAAGAAAATACGGCCACGTACGTACATATGGGCAGGGTCTCGAACGCCTACTCACGCATACGTACGGCCAGGGCTCGTGTACATGGCTGGGTCAGAACGAAGAAAGGGCTCGTGTACATGGTTGGGTCGGAACGGAGAAACAACGTCGTCGTCATGTTCATGGGGAGGCAACGGAATGCGTCGTGTTCATCGGGAGGCAATAGAATCCGTCGTATTCATGGGGAGGCAACGGAATGCATCGTCTTCATCGGGAGGCAACGGAATGTGTCGTGTTCATCGGGAGGCAACGAAATGCGTGGGAGCCAACCGGCTTGGACGGAACATGCGATGGAAATGAGGCCTGGCGTACCGCACAACGGAGGAAACGGACCTCCTACATTCGGAACGGGGTCCTGTTGATCGGGAGGGGTGTGGCGTACCGCAAAAGGGAGGAAAGGGACCTCCTACTGTCGAAACGGGGGTCCTGTTGATCGGGAGGGGTGTGGCGTACCGCAAAACAGAGGAAACAGACCTCCTACGGTCGAAACAGACCTCCTACGGTCGAAACGGGGGTCCTGTTGATCGGGAGGGGTGTGGCGT
>NC_041383.1:226831909-226866613 GCF_002162155.2 Triticum dicoccoides
ACGCTCACTGTTCATCCAATCGATCGGCTTCAGTTCAGTTAACAGCCATCGATCGATTGCTCGGGTTCAGTAACACGTAGCCTGCAGTGCAATCGCTCGGGTTCAGTTAGAGCCCAACGCGTCGCTCGGGTTCAGTTAGAGCTCGTACACACGCGCTTACCTGTACGAGAGAAACGTGCATCGCTCAGCCCCCGACCTCCCACCGTAACCGGCAACTCCCCGAAATTTTCCTTCCCCTCGCTTCTACCACGGTTTTTTCCGTCATGGATGGCCCAAAGAATGTCATGCAGTTGCGTCTCCGGCCCGCCTAGGACGAAAAGCCCATTTTCTGTCATGATTTTTTGTCATAGAAGTAGGAGCCCACCACATCTATGATGATAACGGGTTTTGTCACAATTATCATCATAGAAGTGTCATATGTATGATAGAAAAAAAATTCGTTCGGCCCAAAATGTCATGGATGTGTCTTTTTTTGTAGTGTGCATCAGCATAACAACAGGCAGGGGAGGCGGCACGCGGCAAGCGGCTGGACACGCGCGGGGCGAGCAGGGGACCCCGGGCGGGCGCGGCCAGCGCGGGGTCAAGGAGCCGCGGGCGCGTGACTAGGGCATGGGGAGCACGGCAGAGCAAACGCGGGAGCGAGGCGGGCTCAGACGCGCGAGCGCAGGCGCATGGGAGCGGACAGAGAGGTCCGGGCGGTGGTGACGTCCTACGGCGACGAGAAGAAATAAAGGGAGAAGGGGGAATGGATGGTGGCTCACAGCGGTACCGGGGAGAAGCATGGGGAGGCCGGAGAGGACGCTGTGCGGCAGATCAATGACGATGTCGCGATGGCCGGGGCGGAGAAGAGTAGGTCGAAGGAGACATTCGGTGGTTCCCCCGCCTCGATCCAGGGGCGCATGCGACGTGGTTGAAGACGAGGGTCCTCCTGGACACCTCGGGTCGGTGAGGTCTGGCCGATGGCCATGGCTATGGTGAGCGGTGGCGGCGGCTTTGCTCGGGGAAGGAGGAAGCGGCGCGAGCGGGGGAAGGGGAGTAGGGCTAGGGTTTGACAGGGAGAGAGAGGAGGGGGTTGGGGATTGCTCTTATCCATTGGATGAAGCCGCGGGATAGCCGCCACAAGGCCGGGACGAGGCCATGGCGCCTGGATCCCCTGGCACGACCCCCTCCCATGAACAGGAGGAAGGAGATGGTGGGGGTTTAGGTGGGTAGGCCTCCCCCAGGCCACGTGGGGCCCTTTTCTTTGGTTTCATTTTTTTGTAGATTTCTATCTGTTCTTCTACTATTTTGTTTAATTCTCCACTATTTGTAATTAGTTTATCTAGTAAATGATTTTCGCTCAATAGGTAACTTGGTCAAAAACTATGATGCACCATTTTGTAGATGCACGCAAAGTTTGAGGTTATTTGGAAAGTTTAAACATTTTTTAAAATGAAACGGTCAAGTTATTTGCTGCTATCCCATTTATTGTTTTCCTAAGAATTTATTTGTGAGCCAAATGAAGTTAGTTTTGCATCACAATTTCTTATTGAATTTTTGCAACACATGAACATTTTAATTTCACTATTCGAAGGAATAATAATTTTACTTGAAAGTTAAATTTGAATTTGACCGGCTGGAATCAGAGTGATTTCTAGCAATAGTAAATACGATGACATGGCATCATTAATAGGGGATTACTGTAGCTTAATTATCCGGGCGTCACATATCACTTCTGATATATAACTTCCGCATACCTCATTACCTTGCGTCTCCTCGAACCGCTTGTTAATGCGGTCGAGCTCCTCATCGGCCACTCGAAGCTTCCAATTAAGCTCGGAAACCTCTACGGCATGGGCGGTAGCCGCCAACGTGGATGCCTGTTACACAAATTAGCATAGTATATTAATGTCTGAATTATCATAGGGATCCTCTATCTAGATTGTTCTAATCCGGACAGAGTCTCGGGGGCTACTGTCTGTACACAGGTTCATCATTTCATATGAAAAAAAATTAGAGCATTACGTCGCATACCTCAAAGCCCGTTAGTAGGCTACAGAAGGCTTCGTTCAGTCCGCTTTTTGCAGACCGAACCTTTTCCATAGCCGCACCCATCAGGGTGCGATGCTCCGCCACGATGGAAGCACTTTGTAGTGCTTCCCCCAGAGCATGAGCTGCCTCCGGATTAACGGAGGCCGTTGATGGAGCTGTTGCTCCTCCCTCCTCTTTCGAAGGGGGTGGCATATCCCGTCCCGGAGCCGCATTGGTCTCCTAAACAGTGTGCGGCGGGGGCCTGAACTGATGGGGCTCCCCACTGTTGGTTGTCATGGGGGTCGCTGAGGGAGTCCTAGATTAGGGGGTCCTCGGACATCCGGATGTACTTGTGCCAGACTGTTGGACTATGAAGATACAAGATTGAAGACTTCGTCTCGTGTCCGGGTGGGACTCTCCTTTGCATGGAAGGCAAGCTTCGCTATTAGGATATGTAGATCTCCTTCTCTGTAACCGACTCTATGTAACCCTAGCCCCCTTCGGCGTCTATATAAACCGGAGGGTTTAGTCCATAGGACAACAACAATCATAATCATAGGCTAGCTTCTAGGGTTTAGCCTCTACGATCTCGTGGTAGATCAACTCTTGTAATACTCATATCATCAATATCAATCAAGCAGGAAGTAGGGTATTACCTCCATAGAGAGGGCCCGAACCTGGGTAAACATTGTGTCCCCCGCCTCTTGTTACCATTAGCCTTAGACGCACAGTTCGGGACCCCCTACCCGAGATCCGCCGGTTTTGACACCGACATTGGTGCTTTCATTGAGAAATCCACTGCGACGTCGAAAAAAGGTTCGATGGATCGCCTTGTTATCAAGGACAACATCACCTCTGGGGGAGCCCTGGCTTTAGGCCAAACTCTCCGACTAGGCGGCTTCGTCATGACCGCCCGTTCGGTCGCCGCGCCGACAATGACTTCTCGGGTCATCAAAAACAGCCTCCGCGTCAGCTCGGAATACACCGAGCAGATGGATCCAATGGAGCTCTCGTCCTTGAACGAGCTCTTGGATCGCATCGCCGCCTTGGGAGTCACTATGGACTATGATCGGATCGGGCTTAAACCCGACCAAAGAGAGATTAACTCTCCGTCGGTCACCCATCAGATAGCGGTGGTGGAGGAGCAATGCAGCGATTCTTCCTCTATTTTGAGGACGAACTATGTCCGGATTCCCGAGCTCTCTGAGCCGGATACCCGTCAGCGGGAGGACATGACCCAGACTCCAAACTTAGAATCGGACAGCGGGCCAAAAAAATTGGGCAACATCCTAGAGCCCGAACTGCCAAGTTCGGAAGCTCATCTGCCCCTAGGTCTCAGATCGGGTCAGGGTTCGGACTTAAATCTACCCACCCACCCAGATACAAGCGATCTTTCCCACATTAGACAAGAGCCCCAAGAGACAATACATCACTTTTGGGCCAGATTCCTCCTTGTAATGAGCAAGGTTAAGGACTGTCGCGAGGAAGACACAATCTCATTCTTTTGCAAAAATTGCATGAACAAGGGAATCCTCAATGCCATAAGTTGCCGTGACATAACACACTTCGCTGAGTTGGCGGCCATAGTACAGAAGTACTGTGCGATGGAAAGCGCCTGGAAAACCCAAGCAAAATTCTGGGATCCTCCGGCCCTCACTAAACCCCTCGTCCGAACTAAAAGGGTGCACTCTCGCAAGTCACCCGATCCAATTACAAAGAAACCAAAGCCCACTACAGGGCGTGGAACCGTATTGGAGGGATGGCTCAATGGGCCATGCAAAATTCACACCACACTGGATACCATACCAACACACAGCCTTAGAGCATGTTGGATACTTAGGCAGGTGGCCAAGAGCGGCGAGGATATCCTCATTAACGATACCACAGAGCATCATCTCGGAGAAAACAACAATACGGTATTGACAGTCTTCGAGACTTTCGCCTCAAATAACAAGCGCAAGAGAGCACTCCGCAGCCTCGCCGAAGTCTGCCACGTTGCAACAATAAACCCATGGAACGACACGGCCATAACTTTCAATGCCAATGACGAACCTCAATTCTGAACAGTCCGAGCACCACCCGCTTTGGTCCTTAGTCCAATTGTGGACGGCTTCAGGCTTACTAAAGTGCTCATGGACGGTGGCAGCGGATTAAACCTCATCTACGAGGAAACTCTCAACAAAATGGAAATAGACAAGAGCCGCATTGAATAAAGCAGCACAACCTTCAGAGGAATTATCCCTAGTCGGGAGGCATGATGTGCGGGAAAAATCACACTAGATGTGATATTCGGCACGCCGGAGAATTACAAGTCCGAAGAAATCACATTCCAAGTGGCCCCATTCTGTAGCGGATACCACGCCCTTTTAGGACGGGATGCATTCACGAGCTTCCAAGCTATACCCCATTACAGTACATGAAGCTCAAGATGCCCAGGCCCAATGGGATCATCACTCTAGCCAGTGATCCGGACGTGGCACTGCGCGCCGAAAACAAAACCGCCGCCCTGGCCCTTGAGGCATTATCCGAAGCCCTTGCGGCCGAAGAACTAACCGCGCTGCGCTCCACAGTGGATAGGGACGATGTGATACTCGACAGACGATCCAAGTCCACCTCTTTCAACCCAGCGGATGAAATAGTCAAATTCCAAGTCCACCCAACGGACTCTACAAAAATAGCATCCATCGGGGCACAGCTGAACCCCACAATAGACGCCGCACTGCAGGCGTTCCTGCGCGAGAATTGGGACATCTTCACCTGGCACCCTTCAGACATGCCACGTATCCCACGCAGGCTCGCCGAGCATAGCCTAAACATACTGAAGGGATACAAGCCGGTCAAGCAGACTCTTCGGCGCTTTTTAGAACCTAAACGACAAGCCATGGGAGAGGAGCTAGCCAAGTTACTTGAAGCCGGATTCATCAAAGAAATAAAACACCCGGACTGGCTAGGAAACTGGTGATGGTACCAAAGAAGGACAAATCCTAGCGCCTATGTGTTGATTTCAAGGACCTAAATAAGGCTTGCCCCAAGGATCCCTTCCCTCTCCTCCGCATCGATCAAATCATCGACGCTACCACGGGACACGACTCATTGTGCTTCCTCGACACATACTCCGGATACCATCAAATCAAGATGGCGGAGTCCGATCAAGCTGCAACGGCATTCATCACTCCATACGGCCCCTTCTGTTTTAACACCATGCCTTTCGGGCTCAAAAACACAGGTGCAACCTATCAACACATGATTCAGACATGCCTAGAAAAACAAATTGGCAAAACAGTTGAGGCATACGTAGATGACGTGGTCATCAAAACCAGACACGTCGAGTCTTTAATAGACGACCTGAGGCTTACGTTCGACAGTCTCCGAACATATGACATCAAGCTCAATCCGGAAAAATGTGTTTTCAGCGTTCCTGCCGGAAAGCTCCTGGGTTTCATCGTTTCCAATAGAGGAATTGAAGCAAATCCGGCCAAAATCCGAGCTTTGTCACAGTTGGCTACCCCAACAGACCTCAAGCAAATCCAAAAATTAACTGGATGCGTGGTTGCCTTAAGACGCTTTATCTCCTGATTGGGAGAAAAGGCATTACCTCTCTATCGCCTTCTTCGACGCACCGAACACTTCGAGTGGAGGGATGCGACCACGACCGGACTGGAAGAAATAAAGGCCCTCTTGGCCAGCAATCCAATCTTGGCCGCACCAAACATCGGCGAACCCATGATGTTATATATAGCTGCAACACACCAAGTTGTAAGCGCAATGCTCGTCGTCGAACGAGAGGAGGACGGACATAAGTTTCCGCTTCAAAAGCCGGTATACTACGTATCCACTGTCCTCACACCATGCAAGTCATGGTACCCACATTATCAAAAGATAGCATACACGGTCTTCATGGCATCCTGGAAACTACGACACTACTTTCAAGAGTGTTCAATCACGGTGGCCTTCGAAGTACCACTCAACGATATAATAAATAACCGTGATGCCACGGGCTCGATTGCTAAGTGGGCCATCGAGCTCCTCCCATTCGACATCATATATAAACCACGGCGAGCCATTAAATCACAAGTACTGGCTGACTTCGTCGCCGAATTTACAGAAGCCGAACTCCCTAAAGAGTACGGCGCATACTCCAATTGGAACATGCACTTTGACGGCTCTAAGATGCTGGCTGGTCTGGGAGCGGGCGTCATCCTGACATCCCCCACCGGAGATACAGTCCAATATGTACTCCAAATACTATACACAGATTCCAACAATGCAGCCGAATACGAGGCTCTGTTGCATGGTCTTCGGATGGCAGTCTCCATGGGCATCCAATGCCTAGAAGTGCATGGGGATTCGAAAATCGCAATATCTCAAATAAATGGAGACTTTGATGCCAAGGACCCGAAAATGGCGGCCTATCGCAATGCCGTCCTCAAGATGTCAGCTCGGTTCGAGGGGCTCGAATTCCATCATGTGGTCTGAGAAAATAATCAAGCGGCGGATATCCTCGCCCGCATCGGTGTTAAGCGTGACCCCGTCCCACCTAATATCTTCTTGGAAAGGCTGTTCAAGCCATCCATGGTGTGGGAAGGGGAGACCGGCAATACTAGTCCCGATCCGACCACAACCCCAGATCCCGAACACACTGACATAATCGGAGGCTCTGCCACCGAAATAACACCTTCGGCCCACGTGATCATGGTTGTCATCGCCCCATGGACAGAACCCTTCTTAGCCTACCTAAATAGGCAAGAACTCCCCGAGGACCAAAATGAGGCATGTTGCATTGTGCGGCGCTCTAAAGCCTACAAGGTTCACGAGGGAGAGCTTTATGAGAAAAGCGCTACCGGAGTACTCCAAAGGTGCATCTCCGAAGAGGAAGGGCAGCAGCTTCTGGCCGAAATTCATGCTGGACTCGGTGGCCACCACGCCGCAGCTCGGGCCCTTGTAAGCAAGGCCTTCCGTACAGGTTTCTACTGGCCGACAGCCCGAGCAGACGCACAGGACCTCGTCCAACATTGCATCGGTTGCCAGCCTTTTGCAAATCAAAGCCATATGCCACCTACCGCTCTCCAAACAATCCCCATAACTTGGCCCTTTGCGGTCTGGGGGCTCGATATGGTTGGACCCCTTAAAGGAGGAAGCCATAAGAAAAAATACTTGTTGGTCATGGTGGATAAATTCACCAAATGGATAGAAGCCAAACCAGTTACAACGGCCGAATCCGGACCAGTGATAGACTTCATATCAGGGGTCGTACACCGTTATGGTGTCCCCCACAGCATCATCACCGATAATGGCTCCAACTTCACAGTCGACGAGGTGAAAACTTGGTGCAGCAACATGGGCATTAAGCTCGATTACGCCTCAATCTATCACCCCCAAACAAACGGTCAAGTCGAACGAGCAAATGGTCTTATTATGAGCGGCATCAAACCCAGACTAGTGCGATCCTTGAAGGAATCAGATACGCACTGGGTCTAGGAGCTCGACTCCATACTATGGGGCTGTGGACCATGCCAAGTCGCACTACCAGATACACACCATTTTTATGGTGTACGGTGCAGAGGCGGTTTTGCCCTGCGATATCATTCATGACTCACCTTGAGTGCGCATGTACGAAGAGAGAGAAGCCAAGCTTGATCGGAATGACAGTTTAGATGCCTTGGAGGAGGAGCGCGACATTGCAAAAGCCCGTTCCGCATTCTATCAGCAACAGGCTCAAAGGTATCAAAACAGAGAAGTACGAGCCATAACTTATAACATTGGCGAACTCGTTCTACGCCTATCGGAGAAGAAAAAGGACAAGCTCAAGCCCAAGTGGGAGGGCCCCTTCATCATTGATAAAGTTCTCACCGGAGGAGCATACCGTCTGCGTGATGCATCTGATAATCGACTCGAGCCAAACCCATGGAACGCGGCCAGACTCCGAAGATTCTACGCCTAGTGCCGAACTCTGTGTTCGTCTCCTTACCTCTGCCTTTCTTTTTTAAGTTATATCCTCTTTCTCTCTTTCTTTCTTTCTTTCTTTCTTTATGGCCTTAAAGGCTTCAGCTGTGCCTTGACTACACAATCTTGACGTGCTATGCGCACTCATTATACCTGGGGGCTTCTTATACAGAAGCTTAATATAATTATCTCCCGGGCTTTATGCCCACTACATATCTGTCACTTTTCCATATGTATCATTTTTCGCCATTATATGCATCGATATGACTTAAGTTTTGGCCAAGATGGGTTTCCTAGCTCCTGTTTTATGCCCTACGTTCCCGTTAGTTTGGCTAGGGCATAAGGGGAGCACCTCTACGATTGTTACTATCGGGACAGCCGGACGTGTACCTCAGACTGGGTGAAGCTGAAAGCTAGCACTCTTAAGGGAATATTCGGTCGGTGAACAAAAGATGTTTCTTACCTATTTACAATATAAACCCCCAGATGTTTCATATCTTGCATCTCTGTTCGCAGTTCGTACATGCACATTAATGCATGCGTACCCCGGGAAAGGAACCCTGAACGGAACTATTCTCCCTGGAAGATGTTTCTTACTATCGATGTAATATACCATAGCTAGTTGGGTACTTGTCTGTTCAAGCACTTATGACCCCTACGCCTGGTTTCCACGCGTACCCCGGTTTACATAACTAAGCGGGTATTCGGATACACACCGGACTGTCGGGTCCGGAGGTTGAAGCGAAAAGGTTCGCCATGACAAATGATTTACAATCCGGCTAGGGACAACATATGTCATTTGAAGTACATAGTCACTTAGACTGACTAAATTCTTCTTCTATACCATCCAACAGGTTGTCTAGCCTACAATCCTGTTGGGAATACCTTGCGGCTAATCCTACCTGGTCATATACCAGACTAATAGGGATCTCTTTCCCATCTGACCCTACAGGTCCGACCTCGGCCATGTGATTCGGGTCAACCTTGGTGTACCGCGTCTTCACCATGGCCCAGGCTTCCCTCGCACCTTGTTGGCAGGCTGATATCTTCCATAATCGGAAGCGCCACCGCGCTCCCTTGAGCATCTCTACAAGCTCCCCCATGCCTCCTGGCAGGGAGGAGGATGGCCACAAGGCCTGGGCAATACCCTGCATCACCTGCCAAACTTGTTCGTCAGTTGTGAGAGCTCTTACAGCAGATCGCCTGCGGATCCGGGCATCTCCTCTTCGGGACGACCTGTCAGCATACCTACAAACATAACTCTGTTAGCCCGTTTCTTCGCCGAACTGTATAAAGGTTCGTTCGAGCACTTACTAAAAATGCCGCGTTGAAGCCTCTTATTCTCCTTCACGGAGTCAGCAAGCTGGGCCCGAACATCTTTTAATTCAATGCCCAGCCAGGTATTGGCATCTTGGAGATCGTTTTTCTCCCGCCTAACCCGTGTAAGCACACACTCGCCAGCCTCTAGCTGTCATTTAGCTTGTTGCTCATCCTCTTGTATGATCCCCAGATTCCCTTCGGGATTATCTGCAGAATCTATTGTTAGATTCACAGGCATGCCGAATACTAACTGGTACACGTAATTACATTCTTTTTGAGACAAGTATTACCAGATGAGGCCTTCTTAGATTCCTCCATTCCGGCAACTGCGGCCCTTAGCTGGGCTTTGCACTCCTCCAGCTCTTGGGACAAATGGGTGTTCTTCTCTGTAAGAACCTATGCACACAATGATCCTTAAATCAGTTGTGCCAACTGTTTCGAGTCTCAGGGGCTACTGATATACATAATTATCAGATTTTCTTACCCGTATATCCTTTAAATATTGGTCCGTGGCTCTAGCAAGACCACCTTGAGCAGCTCGGATGTACGCGTCTCCTGAGTTGAAGACATTGAATGCCTCTTCGGAGAAATTAGGGTCGCGGAGTACGGCCCGTCGACGCCTGTGATTCATGGCGCTCTACACTTCGGAATTTGTAGCGGATATTCTATCGCATCCTCTGTAGGAGGACCGTCTGGCGTTGTCCCCGCATTAGCCTCCGCCCCTGAGTCCGGCTCTAGAGTCCGGCTGGTGGAGGCATGGCCGACAGGCTCTCTAGACACAGTCCGGCGAGCGCTTTTTCTGCCAGGGGACCATGGACATTGTTATATTTTAAAGATGATAATCACGGAGTAGGTTTTTAATCATACCTCTGCGATGGTGTCTCGGTCCTGACCGCCTTCCTTTAAGCCTACCCGGCTTCGGTGCCCCTTGTTGGCGAGTCACCGCGGGTTCGGCACGGCGCCCCGATGGCCTTCCCTGTAAAATGCAATACATGTGCGGTGGGTAAGGCGCAAAGAAGGGATCCTTCTCAGAAGTTAGGACTCCGGTTTTACTTACATGTGATGCAGGGAGTGAAGGAAATATGCCGTAGAGGCAATAATAAAGTTATTATTTATTTCCTTATATCATGATAAATGTTTATTATTCATGCTAGAATTGTATTAACCGAAAACATGATACATGTGTGAATACATAGACAAACATATTGTCACTAGTATGCCTTTACTATACTAGCTCATTAATCAAAGATGGTTATGTTTCCTAACCATAGACTGAGTTGTCATTTGATTAACGGGATCACATCATTAGTAGAATGATGTGATTGACATGACCCATTCTGTTAGCTTAGCACTTGATCGTTTAGTATGTTGTTATTGCTTTCTTCATGACTTATACATGTTCCTACAACTATGAGATTATGCAACTCCCGTTTACCGGAGGAACACTTTGTGTGCTACCAAACATCACAACGTAACTGGGTGATTATAAAGGAGCTCTACATGTGTCTCCAAAGGTACATGTTGAGTTGGCGTATTTCGAGATTAGGTTTTGTCACTCCGATTATCGGAGAGGTATCTCTGGGCCCTCTCGGTAATGCACATCACTATAAGCCTTGCAAGCAATGTGGCCAATGAGTTAGCTACGGGATGATGCATTACGTAATGAGTAAAGAGACTTGCCGGTAACGAGATTGAACTAGGTATTGAGATACCGACGATCGAATCTCGGGCAAGTAACATACCGTTGGCAAAGGGAACAACGTATGTTGTTATGCGGTTTGACCGATAAAGATCTTCGTAGAATATGTAGGAGCCAATATGAGCATCCAGGTTCCGCTATTGGTTATTGACCGGGAACAGTTCTAGGTCATGTCTACATAGTTCTCGAACCCGTAGGGTCCGCACGCTTAACGTTACGATGACAGTTATATTATGAGTTTATAGTTTTTGATGTACCAAAGGTTGTTCAGAGTCCCCGGATGTGATCACGGACATGATGAGGAGTCTCGAAATGGTCGAGCCATAAAGATTGATATATTGGAAGCCTATAATTGGATATCGGAAACGTTCCGGGTGAAATCAGGATTTTACCGGAGTACCGGGGGGTTACCGGACCCCCCCGGGGGGGTTAATGGGCCTACATGGGCCCTAAGGGAGAAGAGGAGGGCCGGCCAGGGCAGGCCGCGCGCCCCCTCCCCCCTAGTCCGAATAGGACAAGGAAGGGGGGCGGCGCCCCCCTTTCCTCTTTCCCCCTTCCCCCTTCCTTCTCCAACAAGGCAAGAGGGGGGAGTCCTACTCCCGGTGGGAGTAGGACTCCTCCAGGCGCACCCCTAGGGCCGGCCGCACCTTCCCCCTCCCTCCTTTATATACGGGGGCAGGGGGGCACCCCATGACACACAAGTTGATCTTCGTGATCGTTCCTTAGCCGTGTGCGGTGCCCCTGAGGGAGTCCTGGACTAGGGGGTGTCCGGATAGCCGGACTATCATCATCGGCCGGACTCCAAGACTATGAAGATACAAGATTGAAGACTTCGTCCCGTGTCCGGATGGGACTTTCCTTGGTGTGGAAGGCAAGCTTGGCAATACGGATATGTATATCTCCTACCATTGTAACCGACTCTGTGTAAACCTAGCCCTCTCCGGTGTCTATATAAACCGGCAGGTTTTAGTCCGTAGGACGAACAACCATTACAACAATCATACCATAGGCTAGCTTCTAGGGTTTAGCCTCTTTGATCTCGTGGTAGATCCACTCTTGTACTACCCATATCATCAATATTAATCAAGCAGGAGTAGGGTTTTACCTCCATCGAGAGGGCCCGAACCTGGGTAAAAACATCGTGTCCCTTGTCTCCTGTTACCATCCGCCTAGACGCACAGTTCGGGACCCCCTACCCGAGATCCGCCGGTTTTGACACCGACATTGGTGCTTTCATTGAGAGTTCCTCTGTGTCGTCACCAATAGGCTTGTTGGCTCCTTCAATCATCAACAACCACGCAGTCCAGGGTGAGACTTTTCTCCCCGGACAGATCTTCGTGTTCGGCGGCTTTGCACTGCGGGCCAATTCGCTTGGCCATCTGGAGCAGATCGAAAGCTATGCCCTGGCCGTCAGGTCAGATTTGGAAGCCTAAACTTCACGGCTGACATCCGCGGAGACTTGATCTTTGATGGATTCGAGCCACAGCCGAGCGCACCGCACTATCACGATGGGCATGATTTAGCTCTGCCGCCGGACAGTGCCCTGGAGGCCGCACATGAGTCCGCTCCGACCCCTAGTTCGGAGCCGACCGCGCAGATCGAGGACAGGTGGCTGGACACCGCCTCGGGAGCTGTGATCTCTATGGCGATGGAGCCGAATACTGACCTTGTCCCTCGTAAAGCTCGTGACTCTGAGGTGCCGGACTCCTCGCCGGACTCCGAACCTCCTGCGCCCCTACCAATCGAATCCGATTGGGCGCCGATCATGGAGTTCACCGCCGCGGACATCTTTCAACACTCACCCTTTGACGACATCCTGAATTCGCTAAAACATCTCTCGTTATCAGGAGAGTCCTGGCCGGACTGCGGTCAGGACGGTCGGGATGCGGACGACGAAGAAATTCAAAGCCCACCCACCACCCACTTTGTAGCCACTGTCGACGATTTAACCGACATGCTAGACTACGACTCCGAAGACATCGACGGTATGGACGACGACGCCGGAGACGACCAAGAACCAGCGCTTATCGAGCACTGGAAAGCACCTCAACTCATGATGTATATATGTTGGACACCCCCAAAGGGAGCGATAACGAGGAACAACGGGACACGGCGAAGGATAATTCCCCCGAAAAACAACCAAAATGGCGACGCAAGCGCCGCCCCAAGTCCCGCCTCGATAACAATAGCACTCATAATGACCTAGCCGTAGAGCAGGGCAAACCAGTGGGCGACGAACATGCAACCAAGCAACCATCCGAACAGGATGAATCGGATAATCAACCCATCCCCGGCGAAAACAACAGTCCAGACGATCTTACGCCGGACACACCACCGGAGCATAAAAGGCTTGTCGCCACTACAAGAAGTCTGAAGAAGCAGAAATGGAAGCTCAAAACAGTGGAAGACATACTCAGAATGAGGTGGAGCAAAGTACTCAAGACCGCGGACAAATATGGTAACAGCCACCAAACAAAGAGCTACCCGAAGCGCAAGCTGCTGCCCGAATTCGACGAGGAGGCAGTAGAGCCCCCACAGTCAAAAAGCAAAGAGGCTGCCTGGCCGGATAGACGACCAGATGATAGGCCAAGAGCGACAAGCGGCGCCGCATACAAGCCGGCACATAATCCTCGCAAAACGGATGGCCCGGTCAGGTCCATTTATGGGCCAAAAAAGAGGGCCCCAGGAAGCAACACAACACGCCGAGTGTTCGAAAACAACGGCACACCCAAATACAGGGGCGCCGCACACCCACTATGTTTCACCGATGAGGTGCTGGATCATGAATTCCCAGCGGGGTTCAAGCCCGTAAACATAGAGGCATACGACAGAACAACAGACCCCGGAGTCTGGATTGAGGATTACATCCTACACATACATATGGCTAGAGGAGACGATCTCCACGCCATAAAATATCTACCCCTCAAGCTCAAAGGGCCAGCTCGGCATTGGCTCAAAAGCCTCCCAGAAAATACCATTGGAAGTTGGGAAGAGCTCGAGGACGCGTTTAGAACAAATTTTCAGGGGACTTATGTCCGCCCTCCGGATGCAGACGATTTAAGTCACATAACCCAACAGCCCGGAGAGTCAGCACGCAAATTCTGGAACACGTTCCTCACTAAAAAGAACCAAATAGTCGACTGTCCGGACGCCGAAGCCCTAGCAGCTTTTAAACATAACGTCCGAGACGAATGGCTCACCAGACACCTCGGCCAGGAAAAGCCAAGAACAATGGCCGCGCTAACAAGCCTCATGACCTGCTTTTGCGCGGGGGAAGACAGCTGGCTAGCAAGATGCAGCACCAGCGACCCGAGTACATCCGAGATCAGAGATGGAAACGGAAAATCACGGCGCAGAAAGGACCAGCACCGAAATAAAGAAAAAAGCCCAAAGAACACGGCGGTCAACGCCGGATTCAAAAACTCGCGGCCGAACAATAAAACACTGCCTCTTAAGGACAACAGTGATGAGCTATCCAACTTAAACAAAATTTTGGATCGGATATGTCAAATCCACAGTACCCCCGGGAAGCCTGCAAACCACACCCGCCGAGATTGTTGGGTCTTCAAACAGTCTGGCCGACTCAACGCCGAACACAAGGGGCTCGACGCGCCAAGCGAGGATGACGACGAACCCCACCAGCAGAGCGCTGGAAAACAAAAGACTTTCCCACAAGAAGTCAAAACAGTAAACTCACTTCATGTGATAATACGGAACAATAGTGCGGCACCCGCTAAAGTACGTGTCGCACGGTCCACCCCAGCGGAACCCCAAGATTGGATGTCAAAACCAATTACTTTCGACCACCTGGACTATTCCAGAAGTATTCGAAACGCAGGATGGACTGCTCTGATATTGGATCCTATAATTGATGGACTACAATTTACACAAGTCCTAATGGATGGCGGCAGCGATTTAAACCTGCTATATCCGGACACAATCCGCAAGTTGGGGATAGACCCTACTAAAATTTGCCATAGCCGCACTTCCTTCAAAGGAGTGACGCCAGGCCCTTACGCCAAGTGCACGGGCTCCTTACTACTAGAAGTTGTGTTCGGATCACCCGACAACTTCTGTCGCGAAAAGCTAATCTTCCATGTCGCCCCATTCAAAAGTAGTCATCAAGCACTATTGGGACGAGAAGCTTTCGTCTGCTTTAACGCAATACCGCACTACGCATCTCTTACACTTAAAATGCCCGGTCCACGCGGCATAATCTCATTAAAAGGTCGTTCAAGACCCCGGACACGGCTAGACGAGTCCGACACAAATAAACTAGGGGCTCCCTAGCCGCATACCCCTCCACAAGGGGTTGCGCGTACAAACAATAAAGATCCACTAAAAGCTCAACTTTATTCATTCATTCATACTTTGCTTTCAATAAATTTTTTGCACGATTTCTTTTCAAGCTAAGTTCCTCTCTTTTTACTGATGAACACCGTGTACACCCGTCCAGGATACGGCACAACGGAGACACAGGCGCAGACGTGCAGCAGGGACCCGTGGCAAGGATTCTTTTCAGATTAAGACCCTGCGTAAACCTTTCTTACTGTCTCTTGTTGATTCATATCCCACGGTTTTTTACCATAACCAACGAGGAGGCTGGCGTTTTGGCATTGGCCGCGCCAGAAATTCTTGCCTGTACCTGGACACTAGGGGCTTAGGGCATTGTTCTGCCCGTTATCATAAAGACCGAATACCTTAGGGAGTGTTCGGCGTCTCGAGTTAGGCCTTATATGCATCAGCTCCGAATCATGTCTTTGGTCAAATGTTGGGTTTGCCCGGCTCCTGTGTTTTGCTCCCTTACGTTCTGTATCATCGGCTAACGTGGCACCAGGAGAACTACTGCGATTGTGTCCGGTTCGGCCGGGCGAGCACTTCAGTAGAGAAAGCCGAAAACTGGCTGTCATGATACAGCGAGAGACTGGTCAACCACTTGATCGACTACCGGAATGTTTAGAATTCCTCCGCTTTGACGAAGGACCGTTTCCCGGTCAGGCACATACGCGCCCTGAATTCGGCGAGCGCGGTGCCCCTAGGGGCTATATCGTAGCCCCACCCTCGAACTCCTATGGCTAAGTGAAAGTGATAAAGCATTATAGTCCGGTTGCCTTGTTTGCTACGCTACCACCTCCTTCACAGGACCAAGACGTTGGATTAAGTGTGAAAATGCGATATTTTTGCGAACACCCCCGCACCATGTGCGTGGGGGCTGAAGCCGAAGACTGCCATCTTTCAGGTTATACACAAGTATACATTAACGGCCGCACAGGAGATATTTCAATACTTGAACGCACAAGTATAAAAAGCACTTATATTATATATATCATCTTACAAATCATAAAAATCATTTAAACATGACATTCTTTGAGCACTGCGACTCTATTGCACGAGCACCCCGCAGAACTTCCCCAAAATAGTGCTCGGCGGGTAACTGGCTCTCGTCCGAACCCCGGGTTGCAACATCGGTGGCATCCATCTCCGTATAGTATGTTTTCACACGGGCGAGGGCCATCCGTGCACCCTCTATGCAGGCCGACCGCTTCATCGCCTTGATGTGCGGCACCACCCCAAGAAATTGCTGCAATAAGCCAAAATAACTCTTCGGCTTGGGCCTATCCGGCCAGACATGAGCCACGATATCCGTCATGGCAAGTCCGGACAATCTATTCAGCTCAGCCCACTCAGCCAACCGATCGGTCAGCAGAAGTGAATGCTCCGGACTATGGAATTGAGACCAAAACAGCTCTTCTGTCTCGTGATCCTTTTGACTTCGGAAGTGCACAACAGCATCTGCCGCACTCGCCGCTAAATCCATATAAGGATCCTCCGGACCCCACAGCTGGCCAAGCTGAGCATACTTCGGATCTGTGAACCTCCTGCGCAGCAGAAAGGGCTTGCCAGCCGCAATATCTCCGGCCTGGCGCAGCTCCTCCTTTATAGCCCTCATTGCAGAACGGGCATCCTTAGCTTCGGCGGTGGCCTTCTTCAGGCTTTCTTGCTCCGCTCGGCGTTCTTTTTCAAGAACCTCATAGCGGTCGGTAACATCTTTCAGCTTCACGGCCATTTCGGCCATCTCCTCCCTGCTTCGGCAGTGAGCAGCCCTTTAGGCTTCCAGCTCTTCGGCCGCCTTCGAGGCAGCCGCATCACTCCTTCTGGCCTGCTCCTTGGCTCGAGCAAGCTCTGCTCTAAGGTCCTCCACAGCAGCGGCACCATCTGCATCAAACACACATGTTGTAAGGAGTGAGCTTCGGCTCCCTTACTAGGTAACCACGGAGAAACAACCTACCTTGCGACTAGTCAAGACGTTTATTGACCAGCGCGATGTCCGCATCCGCAATGTCGAGTTGCCGCCTTAGTTCAGCAACTCCATCAGTCCGGCTGGCCACTGGACTATCCGCCACCTGTGTACGAAAGGCAAAAATTAATGCCTGAGATTATGATCCTCGGCACGCCGTCGTTTTCGACAACATACCGAGTCTCAGGGGCTACTATCTATACAGGGCACACTTTATGTGTAAAACTGTCAAAAGGTATGTCATTTTTTACGTACCTCAAACCCCGCTAGCAAACTTCTGACGGCATCATGCAACCCGCCCTCGGCGGATGAAATTCTTTCAATCACCGTACTCATCAATGTATGGTGACCTTCTGAGATAGACGCCTTCTCGAGCAGATCCCTCAGCTCCCCCGGCCGTACACCAGTTGGCGCCGAACTGTCCGGCCCGGCCGGACTCGGGGATACCCTCCATGATGACACCTCAGGGTCGTCCGCCCCGCCTGACGGTGCGGCAGATGTAGGCGTTTTGCTCTCCATCATCTCCGGACGAAGCTCCCCCGAAGATGAGCTCAGCTGAGAAGGACGGAGATCCGACCTACAAGGTAAAAACTTCGGTTATCCTCAGAAGCAAAAATAGGGATGTCCCTTATTACAAAACCCCCCTTTTTCACTTACGGCTCGCTGGAGGGCTGATCCCTTGGGGGAGAGGGTGCGGCCGGGGCTTCCCCTGGCGCAGGACCCTCTGGTGAAGATCTCTTCCCCCGCTTTGAGGCCTTGGCCTCCGGGTTTCCGGAAGCGGTCCTCTTCTCCCCTTGGAAGGAGGGATTCTCGATCCCTCCTTTCTTGAAAGCCTCCTTGGTAGAGGTGGTAGCTTCTCTGCTTTCCCCTTCGCCTTCCTCCGAGGGCGCAACCTCCAGCATCTTGACCAACACAGGATCCGGCGTGGTCTCCGGGAGGGGGGCCGGACACCGTATCAGTTTTGCTTGCGCTATCCACTCCTGTTCAGAGGACAATTGGTTAAAAGGAAAATCCAAGAAATGCAAACGAACGGTATGTCCGGACACAGAGCTACTTACTTGAGTATCCGGGCGATTGCAGCTTAGGCCGGCGTCCTCGGTCAATTCCGGACACACCTCTCGTGATCCAAAGAACAATTTGTACATCTCCACGGGTGTTGTACCCATGAAGTGTTGGAGAATTCGTGGTCCCTCCAGATTAAACTCCCACAGCCGGAGAGGACGATGTTTGCAGGGCAGAAGACGCCTAATCAGCATGACCTGCATCACCACGACCAGATCGATCTCCCTCTCTTGGAGGTCTCGAATCCGGCCCTGCAATAGGGGCACGTCCTTTGACGGCCCCCAGTTGAGCCCTTGGTTGACCCACGACATCAGCCGTCATGGAGGTCCCGAGCGAAAGATGGGCGGCGGCTTCTGCCTGCTGCCCCTGGGAGCGGTAATATAAAACCACTCCTGTTGCCACAAGCCGAGCTCCTCTTGGAAAGAGCCCTCGGGCCATGGAGCATCGGCCCTCCTGCTTACAACCGCCCCGCCGCACTCTGCTTGGCGCCCCTTGATCATCTTCGGCTCCACATTGAAGGTTTTGAGCCACAAACCAAAGTGGGGGGTAGTGCGGAGGAAGGCCTCGCAGACGACAATGAATGACAAGATGTGGAGGATGGACTCCGGAGCCAGGTCATGGAATTCCAACCCATAGTAAAACATGAGCCCTCTCACAAAAGGATCCATCGGGAAGCCTAAACCCCGACGGAGGTGGGACACAAACACGACGCTCTCGCCGGGCTCGGGAGTAGGAATGACTTGCCCTTTGGCGGGCAGCCTATGCGAAATCTCGCAGGTCAGGTACCTGGCTTCTCTCAACTTTAGCACGTCCTCTTCTGTGACGGAGGAGGGCATCCACCGGCCCTGTAGGTCGGAGCCGGACATTGCCGAAAGTCCGAAGCACTCGAATCTGGGGCTCTGGGTGTTGGAACTCAGGGCGAAGGGCAGATTCGATTGAGGATTGAAGAAAAACGAGCCTTGGTCCCATTATAAAGAGGGAGAATACCAAGAGCCGTCCCCGTGACCGTTTGGGACTCGCCTTCGATAGAGGAGGCGTGCCAACGGTTGCGGTTGGGTTACCCACGTCCATATTGATGGGAATCCCGGAATAAGGGGAACACGATCTCTGCTTCGACAAGACGTGCCAAGGAAACCGCTTGGCTAAACGCGCTGAGGTGGTATAATAAAAACGATTCAAGTAAAGGCTTGGTAGTGGTGTGACGTCACGCCACAAAATACGTCAGCAGATTGAACTTGTGTACATATTATTCTCTCTACGGTGGTATGTGGAATTTATTTTGCAGAGCCGGACACTATCCTGGTGTTCACAATCTTCTATGATTATTCGGAGGAGGAACCCGCCTGCAATGCTGAACAACATGCGCGCCGGGCTCATCGTCATTGAAGCCTCGTTCAGGGGCTACTGAGCGAGTCCTGGACTAGGGGGTGTCCGGATAGCCGGACTATCATCATTGGCCGGACTCCAAGACTATGAAGATACAAGATTGAAGACTTCGTCCCGTGTCCGGATGGGACTTTCCTTGGCGTGGAAGGCAAGCTTGGCAATACGGATATGTAGATCTCCTACCATTGTAACCGACTCTGTGTAACCCTAGCCCTCTCCAGTGTCTATATAAACCGGAGGGTTTTAGTCCGTAGGACGAACAACCATTACAACAATCATACCATAGGCTAGCTTCTAGGGTTTAGCCTCCTTGATCTCGTGGTAGATCCACTCTTGTACTACCCATATTATCAATATTAATCAAGCAGGAGTAGGGTTTTACCTCCATCGAGAGGGCCCGAACCTAGGTAAAAACATCGTGTCCCTTATCTCCTGTTACCATCCGCCTAGACGCACATTTCGGGACCCCCTACCCGAGATCCGCCGGTTTTGACACCGACAGCCCCCCTCCACCATATTCCACCTCGGTCATATCGTCGCAATTCTTAGGCGAAGCCCTGTGTCGGTAGAACATCATCACCGTCACCACACCGTCGTGCTGACGGAACTCATCCCCGATACCCTGCTGGATCGGAGTCTAGGGATCGTCATCGAGCTGAACGTGTGCTGAACTCGGAGGTGCCGTACGTTCGGTACTTGGATTGGTCAGATCGTGAAGACGTACGACTACATCAACCGCGTTGTTCTAATGCTTCCGCTTTTGGTCTACGATGGTATGTGGACAACACTCTCCCCTCTCGTTGCTATGCATCACCATGATCTTGTGTGTGCGTAGGAATTTTTTTGAAATTACTACGTTCCCCAACAGTGGCATCCGAGCCAGGTTTTATGCGTAGATGTCATATGCACGAGTAGAACACAAGTGAGTTGTGGGCGATACAAGTCATACTGCTTACCAACATGTCATACTTTGGTTCAGCGGTATTGTGAGATGAAGCGGCCCGAACCGACATTATGCGTACGCTTACGCGAGACTGGTTTCACCGTTATGAGCACTCGTGCTTAAAGGTGACTGGCGGGTGTCTATCTCTCTCACTTTAGTTGAACCGAGAGTGGCTACGCCTGGTCCTTGTGAAGGTTAAAACAGCACTAACTTGACGAACTATCGTTGTGGTTTTGATGTGTAGGTAAGAACGGTTCTTGCTCAGCCCGTAGCAGCCACGTAAAATTTGCAACAACAAAGTAGAGGATGTCTAACTTGTTTTTGCAGGGCATGTTGTGATGTGATATGGTCAAGACGCGATACTATATTTTATTGTATGAGATGATCATGTTTTGTAACCGAAGTTATCGGCAACTGGCAGGAGCCATATGGTTGTCGCTTTATTGTATGAAATGCAAATGCCCTGTAATTGCTTTACTTTATCACTAAGCGGTAGCGATAGTCGTAGAAGCAATAGATGGTGTAACGACAACGATGCTATGATGGAGATCAAGGTGTTGCGCCGGTGATGATGGTGATCACGACGGTGCTTCGGAGATGGAGATCACAAGCACAAGATGATGATGGCCATATCATATCACTTATATTGATTGCATGTGATGTTTATCCTTTATGCATCTTATCTTGCTTTGATTGACGGTAGCATTTTAAGATGATCTCTCACTAAATTATCAAGAAGTGTTCTCCCTGAGTATGCACCGTTGCGAAGGTTCTTCATGCTGAGACACCACGTGATGATCGGGTGTGATAGGCTCTATGTTCAAATACAACGGGTGCAAAACAGTTGCACACGCGGAATACTCAGGTTAAACTTGACGAGCCTAGCATATACAGATATGGCCTTAGAACACGGAGACCGAAAGGTCGAATGTGAATCATATAGTAGATATGATCAACATAGTGATGTTCACCATTGAAAACTACTCCATCTCACGTGATGATCGGACATGGTTTAGTTGATTTGGATCACGTGATCACTTAGATGACTAGAGAGATGTCTGTCTAAGTGGGAGTTCTTTAGTAATGTGATTAATTGAACTTAAATTTATCATGAACTTAGTCCTGATAGTATTTTGCAAATTATGTTGTAGATCAATAGCTCGCGTTGTTGCTTTCATATGTTTATTTTAATATGTTCCTAGAGAAAATTGTGTTGAAAGATGTTAGTAGCAATGATGCGGATTGGATCCGTGATCTGAGGTTTATCCTCATTGTTGCATAGAAGAATTATGTCCTTAATGCACCGCTAGGTGACAGACCTATTGCAGGAGCAGATGCAGACGTTATGAACATTTGGCTAGCTCAATATGATGACTACTTGATAGTTTAGTGCACCATGCTTAACGGCTTAGAATCGGGACTTCAAAGACGTTTTGAACGTCATGGACCATATGAGATGTTCCGGGAATTGAAGTTAATATTTCAAGCAAATACCCGAGTTGAGAGATATGAAGTCTCCAACAAGTTCTATAGCTAAAAGATGGAGGAGAATCGCTCAACTAGTGAGCATGTGCTCAGATTGTCTGGGTACTACAATCGCTTGAATCAAGTGGGAGTTAATCTTCCAGATAAGATAGTGATTGACAGAGTTCTGTAGTCACCATAACCAAGTTACTAGAACTTCATGATGAACTATAGTATGCAAGGGATGATGAAAACGATTCCCGAGCTCTTCGTGATGTTGAAATCGACGAAGGTAGAAATCAAGAAAGAGCATCAAGTGTTGATGATTGACAAGATCACTAGTTTCAAGAGAAGGGCAAAGGAAAAGAAAGGGAACTTCAAGTAGAATGACAAGCAAGTTGTCACTCCTGCGAAGAAGCCCAAAGCTGGACCAAAGCCTGAAACTGAGTGCTTACACTGTAAAGGAAATGGTGACTGGAAGCGGAAATGCCCTGAATATTTGGTGGATAAGAAGGATGGCAAATTGAACAAGGGTATATTTGATATACAGGTTATTGATGTGTGCCTTACTAGTGTTTATAGTAGCCCCTGAGTATTTGATACTTGTTCGGTTGCTAAGATTAGTAACTCGAAACAGGAGTTAAGAATAAACACAGACTAGTTGAGGGTGAAGTGACGATGTGTGTTGGAAGTGGTTCCAAGATTGATATGATCATCATCGCACACTTCCTATATATTCGAGATTAGTGTTAAACCTAAATAAATGTTATTTGGTGCTTGTGTTGAGCATAAATATGATAAGATCATGTTTATTGCGATACGATTATTCATCTAACATAGAAAATAAATTGTTATTCTGTTTACATGAATAAAACCTTCTATGGTCATACACCCAACGGTGATGGTTTATTGAATCTTAATCATAGTGATACACATATTCATAATGTTGATGCCAAAAGATGCAAAGTTAATAATGATAGTGCAACTTATTTGTGGCACTGCTGTTTGGGTCATATCGGTGTAAAGCGCATGAAGAAACTCCATAAAGATGGATTTTCGGAATCACTTGGTTATGAATCATTTGATGCTTGCGAACCATGCCTTTTGGGCAAGATGACTAAAACTCTGTACTCCGGAACAATGGAACGAGCTACTAACTTGTTGGAAATAATACATACCGATGTATGCGGTCCAATGAGTGTTGATGCTCGTGGCAGGGTATCGTTATTTTCTGACCTTCACAGATGATTTGAGCAGATATGCGTATATCTACTTAATGAAGCACAAGTCTGAAACATTTGAAAAGTTCAAAGAATTTCAGAGTGAAGTGGAGAATCATCGTAACAAGAAAATAAAAGTTTCTATAATCTGATCATAGAGAAGAATATTTGAGTTACGAGTTTGGCCTTCATTTTAAACAATGTGGAATAGTTTCACAGCTCATGCCACATGGAACACCACAGCGTAATGGTGTGTCCGAACGTCGTAACCGCACTTTATTGGATATGATGTGATCTATGATGTATCTTACCGATTTACCACTATCGTTTTGGGGTTATGCATTAGAGATAGCTGCATTCACTTTAAATAAGGCATCATCTAAATCCGTTGAGACGACACCGTATGAACTATGGTTTAGTAGTAAACCTAAGCTGACGTTTCTTAAAGTTTGGAGTTGCGATGCTTATGTGAAAAAGGTTTCAACCAGATAAGCTCGAACCCAAATCGGAGAAATGTGTCTTCATAGGATACCCAAAAGAGACTATTGGGTACACCTTCTATCACAGATCTGAGGGCAAGATTTTTATTGCTAAGAATGGATCCTTTCTAGAGAAGGAGTTTCTCTCGAAAGAAGTGAGTGGGAGGAAAGTAGAGCTCGGCAAGGTAATTTGTACCTTCTCCCAAATTGGAAAGTAGTTCATCACAGAAATCAGTTCTAGTGATTCCTACACCAATTAGTGAGGAAGCTAATGATGATGATCATGAAACTTCAGATTAAGTTACTACAAAACCTCGTAGGTCTTCCAAAGTACAGTCCGCACCAGAGTGGTACGGTAATCCTGTTCTGGAAGTCATGTTACTAGACCATGATGAACCTACGAACTATGAGGAAGCGATGATGAGCCCAGATTCCGCGAAATGGCTTGAGGCCATGAAATCTGAGATGGGATCCATGTATGAGAACAAAGTGTGGACTTTGGTGGAGTTGCCCGATGATCGGCAAGCCATATTGTATAAATGGATCTTCAAGAGGAAGACAGACGCTCATAGTAGTGTTACTATCTACAAAGCTCGACTTGTCGCAAAAAGGTTTTCGACAAGTTCAAAGTGTTGACTACAATGAGATTTTCTCAACTGTAGCGACTTAAGTCTGTCCGAATCATGTTAGCATTTGACACATTTTATGAAATCTGGCAAATGGATGTCAAAACTGCATTCCTTAATGGTTTTCTTAAAGAAAGTTGTATATGATGCAACTAGAAGGTTTTGTCGATCCTAAAGGTGCTGACAAAATGTGCAAGCTCCAGCGATCCATCTATGGACTGGTGCAAGCATCTCAGAGTTGGAATATACGCTTTGATAAGTTGATCAAAGCATATAGTTTTATACATATTTGCGGTGAAGCCTGTATTTACAATAAAGTGAGTGGGAGCACTACCGCCTTTCTGATAAATATATGTGAGTAACATATTGTTGATCAGAAATGATGTAGAATTTTTCTGGAAAGCATAAAGGAGTATTTGAAAGGAGTTCTTTAAAAGAAAGACCTCAGTAAAGCTACTTACATATTGAGCATCAAGATCTATTGAGATAGATCAAGACACTTGATAAGTTTTTCAATAAGTACATACCTTGTCAAGATTTTGAAATAGTTCAAAATGGAACAGTCAAAGAAAGAGTTCTTGCCTGTGTTGCAAAGGTGTGAAATTGAGTAAGACTCAAATCCCGACCATGACAGAAAAGAGAAAAGAGAATGAAAGTCATTCCCTATGCCTCAGTCATAGGTCCTATAAAGTATGCTATGCTATGTACCAAACCTATTGTATACCTTGCTCTGAATTTGGCAAGGGAGTACAATAGTGATCTAGGAGTAGATCACTGGACATTGGTCAAGAATATCCTTAGTGAGGACTAAGGAAATATTTCTCGATTATGGAGGTGATAAAAGAGCCCGTCGTAAAGATTTACATCGGTGCAAGCTTTCACACCCATCCAGATGACTCTAAGTCTCAATCTGGATACATATTGAAAGTGGGAGCAATTAGCTAGAGTAGCTCCGTGCAGAGCATTGTAGACATAGAATATTTGCAAAATACATACAGCTTTGAATGTGACAGACCCGTTGACTAAGCTTCTCTCACGAGCAAAACATGATCACACCTTAGTACTCTTTGGGTGTTAATCACATAGCAATGTGATCTAGATATTGACTCTAGTAAACCTTTTGGGTGTTGTTCACATGACGATGTGAACTATGGGTGTTAATCACATGCAGATGTGAACATTAGTGTTAAATCACATGGTGATGTGAACTAGATTATTGACTCTAGTGCAAGTGGGAGACTGAAGGAAATATGCCCTAGAGGCAATAATAAAGTTATTTTTTATTTCCTTATATCATGATAAATGTTTATTATTCATGCTAGAATTGTATTAACCGGAAATATGATACATGTGTGAATACATAGACAAACATATTGTCACTGGTATGCCTCTACTAGACTAGCTCATTAATCAAAGATGGTTATGTTTCCTACCATAGACATGAGTTGTCATTTGATTAATGGGATCACATCATTAGTAGAATAATGTGATTGACATGACCCATTCTGTTAGCTTAGCACTTTATCGTTTAGTATGTTGCTATTGCTTTCTTCATGACTTATACATGTTCCTACAACTATGAGATTATGCAACTCCCGTTTACCAGAGGAACACTTTGTGTGCTACCAAACGTCACAACGTAACTGGGTGATTATAAAGGGGCTCTACAGGTGTCTCCAAAGGTACATGTTGAGTTGGCATATTTCGAGATTAGGTTTTGTCACTCTGATTGTCGGAGAGGTATCTCTGGGCCCTCTTGGTAATGCACATCACTATAAGTCTTGCAAGCAATGTGGCCAATGAGTTAGCTATGGGATGATGCATTACGTAACGAGTAAAGAGACTTGCCGGTAATGAGATTGAACTAGGTATTGAGATACCGACAATCGAATCTCGGGCAAGTAACATACCATTGACAAAGGGAACAACGTATGTTGTTATGCGGTTTGACCGATAAAGATCTTCGTAGAATATGTAGGAGCCAATATGAGCATCCAGGTTCCGCTATTGGTTATTGACCGGGAACAGTTCTAGGTCATGTCTACATAGTTCTCGAACCCGTAGGGTCCGCACGCTTAACGTTACGATGACAGTTATATTATGATTTTATAGTTTTTGATGTACCGAAGGTTGTTCGGAGTCCCGGATGTGATCACGGACATGACGAGGAGTCTCAAAATGGTCAAGACATAAAGATTGATATATTGGAATCCTATATTTGGATATCGGAAACGTTCCGAGTGAAATCGGGATTTTACCGGAGTACTGGGGGGGGGGTTACCGGAACCCCCCCGGGGGTTAATGGGCCTACATGGGCCCTAAGGGACAAGAGGAGGGCCGACCAGGGTAGGCCGCGCGCCCCCTCCGCCTAGTCCGAATAGGACAAGGAAGGGGGGGGCGCCCCCCTTTCCTCTTTCCCCCTTCCCCCTTCCTTCTCCAACAAGGCAAGAGGGAGGAGTCCTACTCTCGGTGGGAGTAGGACTCCTCCAGGCGCATCCCTAGGGCCGACCGCATCTTCCCCCCTCTCCTTTATATACGGGGGCAGGGGGCACCCCATGACACACAAGTTGATCTTCGTGATCGTTCCTTAGTCGTGTGCGGTGTCCCCCTCCACCATACTCCACCTCGGTCATATCGTAGCGGTGCTTAGGCAAAGCCTTGCGTCGGTAGAACATCATCACCGTCACCACGCCGTCGTGCTGACGGAACTCATCCTCGACACCCTGCTGGATCGGAGTCCGGGGATCGTCATCGAGCTGAACGTGTGTTGAACTCGGAGGTGTCGTACGTTCGGTACTTGGATCGGTAAGATCGTGAAGACGTACGACTACATCAATCGCGTTGTTCTAATGCTTCCGCTTTCGGTCTACGAGGGTACGTGGACAACACTCTCCCCTCTCGTTGCTATGCATCACCATGATCTTGCGTGTGCGTAGGAATTTTTTTGAAATTACTACGTTCCCCAACAGGGAGTAGGCCAGGGTAATCAGCTATGATGGCCACCAAGGCACCGTCACAGCTTAACTGGTAAAACGTCCTGTCGACGAGCTCCACAAATATGTCCGGATCTTCTTCAAGACCGGGGTCGAGGGCCCGGTTGGGGTCCTCTGGCTATGGGAGACGGGCTGTGGACCTCCTTCACAGCTTTTTGCAGTTCCTGCTATGAATTAGCAAGGTAAATATTTGTGATGATAGAATGCGGGAATGAATAGAGTTGAGTAAAAGATAGCAGCTCACCCTGCTAGGGGGGTTGTACATGGAAAATCCATCCCGTGGCTTAATGCGGGTGAACTCCTCTTCTTCTCCTTTATACAAATCGGACAGTATTTTCGCCAGAGCGGTGGCGGAGCCGGACCTTTACGACCGCAGCGGGTGGTGTCGTCTTCTCCATTGAAGTGCCACATGGGTTTTCCCCAATACTGTAGTGGTTGCACCCCCCGCATTATGCATATTGACATAACCTCGATTATTGTCAATCCTGATTTGGCCAGCGTTTTTATCCTGCCCATCAGATAAAGGACCTCTCTACTATCTTCCTCCTGGGGGCTCTGGGGACGCCAGCTACGGTGTTTCTTCAGTGGGGCGTTGGTAAACTCAGGAAGGCCCATCCGGATAGGGTCCGGAAGGGGGACATCCTCCATATAAAACCACTCCGAAGGCTAGTCTTCGGATGTCTTCTTCGGAGTGCCGGATAGATATCCGGTCCCGGCGATGCGCCATATTTCGGCACCGCCCACTTGATATATTGATCCCCCTTGAGTGCAGGGGACGAGGCAGAATAGCCTCTTCCATAGCTCGAAGTGAGCTTCATAGCCCAGAAATAGCTCGCAAAGGGCGACATAGCATGCGATGTGCAGTATGGAGGCAGGAGTGAAGTTATGCAGCTGGAGGCCGTAGTACTCCAGGAGCCCGCGAAGGAACGGATGGATGGGAAATCCGAGGCCCCTCAGCAAGTAAGGGACAAGGCATACTCGCTCCCCCCTGGATGGGTTGGGAAAACTCTCTGCTTGCTCCCCGCCACGTAAGTGGCTAGTCCGGCTCGGATGGGGACCATATATGCAGGCGGGAGAAACCCCTGGGTCTGCAACTCCACCAATCGGCCGTGGGTGACAGTACACTTCACCCAATCACCTGGCTTGGCGCTGTGGGAGCGAGAGGAGGAGCTGTGGGGGCCGGCCATTATGGGATGGTTTTTTCGGGCGCGTTATGATGATTCCTCGCTTGGGGAAGATGGTGTGGTTTGGATCTGAGGATCCCCGTCTCTTTAATAGACGATTTACTTACATGGTCAGGGTGGCAAATGTAAAAATGACCCGACTTCTCGCATTTGCTCGACACGTGGAGACTGCCATTATTAAGGTACAAAAGCCGAGGAGTGCAACATTAATGGGAAGCCGGACACTAATCGTTACAACAGGCACTCTAGAGAATTTGGAGAAGAACCCGCCTTGCAATGCCGAAGACAATCTGCGCGCCAGACTCATCGTCATTGAAGCCTGGTTCGGGGGCTACTGAGGGAGTCCTGTATTAGGGGTTCCTCGGACAGCCGGACTATGTACTTGTGCCGGACTGCTGGACTATGAAGATACAAGATTGAAGACTTCGTCCCGTGTCCGGGTGGGACTCTCCTTTGCATGGAAAGCAAGCTTGGCTATTCGGATATGTAGATCTCCTTTTCTGTAACCGACTCTATGTAACCCTAGCCCCCTCCGGTGTCTATATAAGCCAGAGGGTTTAGTCCGTAGGACAACAACAATCATAATCATAGGATAGCTTCTAGGGTTTAGCCTCTACGATCTCGTGGTAGATCAACTCTTGTAATACTCATATCATCAAGATCAATCAAGCAGGAAGTAGGGTATTACCTCCATAGAGAGGGCCCAACCCTGGGTAAACATTGTGTCCCCGCCTCCTGTTACCATTAGCCTTAGACGCACAGTTCGGGACCCCCTACTCGAGATCCGCCGGTTTTGACACCGACAGTCGCCTCCCCCAGGTCTTCATCGACCGAGGTGTCAACCTCAGGCGCCTTCTCGACGGCCTCGTCCGCCCCTCCGTGGCCAGGAGAAGTCCTTCGGGACAACACTTCGGTGTCCTCCATGGCAGTAGGCAAGGGGGCGCGCGACGGCGTGTCGCTCTCCTCCTGCTCAGGTGGCAGGGAGTTCCCCTCCAACGAGGGGGTGTTCGGAATCTCACAGGGAGGGTTGAAAGGCAAATAATAATATAACTTACATAATAGAGGCAGGTAAGCTGAAAACGAACAGTAAGATTACGAATACTTATGATTTGGCCAGGGGCTTCACCCTGGGAGGTCTCTTGGGGATGTGTTCGGACTCTGAGTCTGAACTGTTCGAAGGGGTTATCTTCCCCCTCTTCGGCACCACCCCCTCCGGGTCTTCGGAGGCCGTCCTCCTCTTCCTCCTCCCCTCGTGGGGGGAATCGCTTTCCACCACCTCCTCCTCCTCTTCTTCGTCATCTCCCTCATGAGAGGAGACGATTCGGTCTCTCCGGACATAGCGTCCGAAGGGCCTCTGCAGCGGGGGCCACCCTTAGCCTCTTTGCCCTTCTTCTTAGGCGCGTGATAGGGTGCCGGGACCAGCATCTTCATCAGCTGGGGAGTGTCTGGGTCCTCCTGCAGCGGAGCTGGACTGTTGATCCGCTCCGCCTTTGTTGTCCAGCCCTGTGAGGAATGCAGCTGATAAGATTTCTATCGATTAAAGCATTAACCGAATAGGTCTTTAGAAAAACTAGTAATTACCTTTGAGGCCAGATTCTCGATGTCGACACCGATGTCCTCGGTCTTCATGGGCCAGCTCTTTTGGGCCTTGAAGAGCAGCTTCCATATTTCTTCGTGCGTAGTGCCGAAGAAGCGCTTCAGGGTCCATGGCTCCTCCGGATTGAACTCCCACATGGGCGAGGCCCGACGTTGGCAGGGAAGGACGTGGCGGAAGAGCATGATTTGCACAATGTTGGTGAGGCCGATGTTCGTGCCCAGCACGTTGGTGATGCGCTTCTACAACATTTTCACCTCCGTCTGGGACCCCCAATCAAGGCCCTAGGTGGTCCACGAGGTGAGCCTCGTAGAGGGTCTGGATCTGAACTCAGGAATGGCAACCCAGTTGGCGCAGCGGGGTTCAGTGATGTAGAACCACTCCCGCTGCCACACCTTGACAGTCTTGATGAATGGCCCTTTGGGCCATGTGGCGTTGGGCAACTTGCTTACCATGGCTCCGCCACAATCTGCATGCTGTCCGTCGACCACCTTCGGCTTCAGATTGAAGACCTTAAGCCATAGGCCGAAGTGTGGTGGGATGCGGAGCAGAGCCTCACACACGACGATGAACGCCGATATGTGGAGGAAGGAATTCGGGGCTAGATCATGGAAATCTAACCCGTAATAGAACATAAGGCCGCGGACGAAGGGGTGGAGGGGAAACCCTAGCCCCCTGAGGAAATGGGGGAGGAACACAACCCTTTCGCCAGGCCCCGGAGTGGGGATGACTTAGTCCTTGTCAGGAAGCCTATGCACGATGTTCGCAGATAGATATCCTACGCTCCGGAGATCCTTCACGTCCTTCTCAGTGACGGAAGAGGCCTCCCACTTGCCCTTGGAGCCGGACCCGGCCATGGCTAGGGAGGGTGGTGGCGGTGGGAAAGATTGGAGCTTTTTTGGGCGCTGGAGCTTGGAAGATTGGAAGACAGAGGCTAAAGGAAGGCGTGAGGAAGAAAGGATGAATCTTTGCCCTCTTATAGACGGTGAAAATGCCAATCGTCCCCCTCTTAATCCTTAAAACTCGCCTATTCCCAATGAGATCGTGGGCCATGAGCGGTTGGGTTACCCAAATCCCATTGATGAGAATCCCGTAATAAGTGGGCACGATATCTGTTTTGACAAGACGTGCCAAGGAGGGCTCGACCTCGAAACACAAAATGGTAAGTGTGAAAATGATTCAAAGTACTGAAGAGTCAAGTGTGACACTTCGTTGAAAAAAGTTGTCAGTAAAGACACTATTTCTATTTTGATATCCTGCCTTGGTGGCTAAGGGTTGTATTGACTATATGGAGCCGGATATAGTTATTTTATAAGGGAAGCTGACGTATGATGTTCAAGTAGAGGAACCCACCTCACAATGCTAAAGACAATCCGCATGCCGAACACATCGCCATTGAAGACTAGTTCAGGGGCTACTGAGGGAGTCCTGGACTAAGGGGTCCTCGGGCGTCCAGTCTATTCGATATGGGCCGAACTGATGGGCCGTGAAGATAAAGGAAGAAGACCATCTCCCGTGTCCGGGTAAGACTCCTGCATGCGTGAATGACAAGATTGGTGTCCGGATATGCTATTTTCTTTCCCTGTAAACCGACTCTGTACAACCCTAGGCCCCTCCAGTGTCTATATAAATCGGAGGGTTTAGTCCGCAGGGACAACCATAATATTCATAGGCTAGACAAGCTAGGGTTTAGCCATTACGGTCTCGAGGTAGATCAACTCTTGTAACCCCTATACTCATCGAATACAATCAAGCATGACGTAGGGTTTTACCTCCTTTAAGAGGGTCCGAACCTGGGTAAACATTGTGTCCCTTTGTCCATTGTTACCATTGATCCTCAAACGCACAACTTGGGCCCCCCTACCCGAGATCTGTCGGTTTTGACACCGACACTCGAAGCCGAGAAGAAGGCGACCGAGGCCGCCGCCGCGGCTTCTGCCTGGCCGACTGGAGGGTATAACAAGCTTGTCTCTCTCCTGTTTATCTCTATGTTAGCCGTACTAGCATTATGGGTAGATGTGTCTACTGTTTGCGTGATATGTGCTTATTTGATTTGTAATCAGTATGTTGTTAATTCTGTCAATGCCACGATCATGATTATTTCCTGGATTAATTTAATCGAGAAATTGCCTATTTACTCAGCACTACCACGGGATTTGCCCTTAATTTTTGACTACGCTCAGTTTTGTCCTTATATTTGCCTTCGAGGTCACCCGAATGCCCTTTGACCATTTGAACATTACCTAGAAAATTCATATGAACCCCAAAAAATGCAAATAAGATATCAAAATATTCAAATAAATATTACCTCTATGTGCATGTCATTTGCATTTAGGATAAAATATCATTTAAACTACCCGAGATTATTGATGTCATTAATGTTATTAAACCTGAAAAGGTATAAACACTAACTTTTCATGGATAAAAATGACATGCACATATAGGTGATATTTTCTAAACATTCTAATATCTTATTTGAAATTTTCCAAGTTCATATGAATTTATAAACTCAGAACAATGCAAGTAAGGTATCATACTTCAACGTCGTATTTTTTAATCTAGTAAAAGACAGACAGAGATATCAGAACCACTCTCCAAAGCCCAAAAGCCTCACCTCTGGAAGGGACCCCAAACGAGAATTAGCAGAAGGGCACCACCAAACTATCAATCGAATCAAGGAGGCTCCATCATTGATCTTCATCATCATCATCGCCAACACCCTGTTCATCTCTTTGTAATATCAAACCCTAGTCGGAATTGTCTAAGTACACACAGATGAAGGGTGGTCACAATGTGCCCTTTGGAGTCGGGAGATGTACCCCGATCAAGGGGCATCGCCTTTGTGGTTAGGAGCTCGGTTGATGACAAAAATGTTGGGGCAAACCTCTGGGGCACAAGCTGGAACCGACAATCTTGATCCAACAAGCGTCACCCAGAACTCAAACCGATTTCGTGGTATGCCCTACAACGAGCCAGTAGCCGGAATCCCATCCGTTGGGAGCCATCGAATACTGCCAAGCTTTTCCCGAAGTAGCTCAAAAACCTCCACAGCGCCTTTGCCTTGAAGGAAAAGCGATGATCAACTATCACATCTCATTCTCGTCCGTGTTCTTTCTTTTGCGGGACCTTAAGAAGTCTTGCATGGCTTCCCGGTAGGAAGGACTTGTGAAACTCGGGGGGCTACTGATGAGGGAAACATCCTACTTCCACTCAGAGTGGGCCCGGAGAGGAGGACAGTCGATTCAGTAACTAGAAGGACAAAGAGACCCCGAGAGCTTGTGGGCTCTAGAGGGTTGGCCTTAGCCCATTAGGTGAATGATGTGCCCCCAACTCTATCAAAGATATGAGATAGACGAGGAAGAAAACCCTAGAGATATAGAGAGCCACCCAAGTCACCCAAGTCAGTTGTCTCCGCATCCATGAATAGAGCTTTATAACTCGTGCGCCACAACTCTTCAGTGATCCTCACGATCCTCGACGAGCTATCAAGAAATATAAACAACTTGAGGCACGAGTAGGGGTATTACCTCCTAGAGGGCCTGAACCTGGGTAAACCCCCCGCCCTGTGCCTCGCCGTCTTGATCCGCCACTCGCACGCCCCACCGAGCAAATACATCGTCGCTCGACAACACTACTGATACAAAACACCAACACCGGGTCAAAATAACTTCCAGGGCCAAGTGCGTCTTATATCCATGGGGTTGCTTGGTGCTACTTGATGACGCACAGACAACAATGTGAATTGGACGTCCCTCCACCGTAGTCTCGACACCGTGAGAGGATCTCAAGGCTAATTGTTTTGATGCCAACATTTCACCGAATCAAAAGTTGTCAAAATTGAAAACTATTCTAGAGATTGACAAGAACCGTTTTTGATAGCCAAATTTTAGACTTGCAGTATTGAGAACAAAGCAATTTATCCTTCTCGTGCCAAAAAAAAGCACCACATAGAAAAAGCTGAAAAAAACGAGGTAGTAAAAGAAATCCCCAAAGCTAGCCACCTAGGAGGCGCCAGTTGTGTTCCCTGTCACCCACCACGCGATCAATCATGAGGCTGTGCGCGACGGAACCTGGCCGCCTGCCTGTACCCATCAATGGCCAATCACTCCCTTCCATTCCATCCCCAGCTCACCTCGCGCACCGCACAGCGGCCTCGCTGCCAGTAGTAAAACCCAGACCCCGGCGCGACCTGGATGGAGAAGCAAGCGAAGGAAGGAACGAACGAAATCATCTCAACGCCGGTCGACAATAGTACTCAAAATCGACGGAATAATCAAAAGCGGCAAGGCAGACAGGAGCAAGGAATCCCGCGAACCCAAAACCTGAATTCCCTCCCTCCCGGACCCAATCCAGCTCGACCCGCCCCCGCCCAACCAAACCAAACCAAACCAAACCCCTTCCCTCCGTCCTCGTCTCCTTCTGCCTCTGTCCCACCCGCCCCTGCCCCCGAGCCGCACCTCCCCAAACCCTACCCATATATTAT
>NC_041383.1:226867024-226871961 GCF_002162155.2 Triticum dicoccoides
CCGCCGCCGAGGCCGCCTTCCACCGCCTCCGCGGCTCCCACCCGGAGCCCCTCGCGCTGCGCCTCGCCTCCTCGCTCGCAGCGCCGGCCACCCCCGCCGAGCTCCGCGCCATGGCCGCCGTCCTGCTCCGCAAGCTCCTCTCCCCGACGGCCTCCTCCGACTCCTCCTCCGCCGCGCCGCCCCCGCTCTGGCCCCTCCTCTCCCCCGACGGCCAGGCCGCGCTCAAGGCCCACCTCCTCGCCGCGCTCCAGTCCGACCCCCCCAAGCCCATCGCCAAGAAGGTCTGCGACGCCATATCCGAGCTCGCCACGCTCCTCCTCCCGGAGAACACATGGGCCGAGCTGCTGCCGTTCCTCTTCCGCGCGGCCTCCACCCCCGAGGCGCCCAACCTGCAGGAGTCGGCGCTGCTCATCTTCGCGCGCCTCGCGGATTACATCGCCGAATCTCTTCTCGACCATTTGATGACCATCCACAACCTTCTAGCATCTGCCCTGGCGCACCCGACGTCGCCTGATGTTCGCATCGCCGCGCTGAGCGCCGCCGTTAATCTCGTTCAGTGCCTGCCCACTAACGCGGACAGAGATAAGATGCAGGACTTGCTGCCTGCGATGATGAGGGCGCTCACCGATTGCCTGAATTCGTCCCAGGAGGCATCTGCACAGGAGGCACTGGAGCTGCTTGTGGAGCTGGCTGGTGCAGAGCCAAGGTTCCTCCGGCGACAGATTGCCGATGTGGCAGGAGCGATGCTGCAAATAGCTGAAGCTGCACAGTTGGAGGATGGAACTAGGCACCTGGCTGTCGAGTTTGTGATTACTCTTGCTGAGGCCAGGGAGCGTGCACCAGGAATGATGCGCCGGCTCCCACAGTTTGTTGGCAGGCTCTTCCAAGTACTTATGCAGATGTTGCTTGATGTAGAGGACGACCCTGCCTGGCACACCGCCGAAACTGAGGATGAAGATGCAGGTGAAGGGAACAACTATGGAGTGGCGCAGGAGTGCCTTGACCGTCTTGCCATTGCCATTGGTGGGAATGCAGTTGTGCCGATTGCATCTGAGCTGCTTCCACAGTATCTTTCTGCTCCAGAGTGGCAGAAGCACCATGCTGCGCTCATCACGCTTGCACAGATTGCAGAAGGATGTGCAAAGGTTAGCCTAAGAACTTTGGCCTTTTGATTACCTTTGCAATAATTTGTTACTTCATCACCTTGTTGAAATGCTTAAAAGAAATATCAATTCATTTACATTGTTGAATTATAAATCAATAAGAAATATGGAAACAAGATAGTGGATGCCATACTTTTACCTTGACCCCTTGTTTACAAGCAACTGCAAATTCTGACTTGCCATGCCTATAAAACATTTTCGCTAGCGTTAGGCCACAAAAATGTGTTTTGTTCTATCATTTTTGCAAGTAGGAAATAACCAAAGTAGATCATCTCCTCACCAGTTGCTGTTTATTGCCGTCAGGTTATGCTTAAAAACTTGGAGCAGGTGGTTTCGATGATACTGAATGGATTCCAACACCCTCATCCTCGTGTGCGGTGGGCTGCAATCAATGCCATTGGTCAGCTGTCTACAGATTTGGGCCCAGACTTGCAGGTTCAGTACCACCAGAAGGTGCTGCCTGCATTGGCTAACGCCATGGACGATTTTCAGAATCCACGGGTGCAGGCAAGTGTTGAAATACTAGCACTCGATCAGTAGACTCTGAAAATCCTTGTTTTCGTTTATAACGAGTTTTTAATGGTTTTAAGTGCTTATTATGTGGCTGAGATTATCTCAGTAGAAATATAGTACATTGAGATGTAAGAAACATATTCCCTCCAACCCAAAATAGATGACTCAACTTTGTACTCCCTCCGTCCCAAAATTCTTGTCTTAAATTTGTCTAGATACGGATGTACCTAATACTAAAACGTGACTTGATACATCCGTATTTGTACAAATCTAAGACAAGAATTTTGGGACGGAGGGAGTACTAAAGTTAGTACAAAGTTGAATCATCTATTTTGGAACTGGGATTACTTCCTTTAAGCTCCAGACATTCTTCATTAGATAAATAATTCATTCTAGTTGTAACAAATTATTAGGTATTTCATTATCATTGTTGAGATATGTAACAAAAACATAAATTTCCTTTGTATTTTCCAGGTTTTTCTGCTATCTGCTGTACATTAGATGCTTTGACATTTACTTTCTGAATGGTTCTTATGAAGTCTATGTAGTGAAGCATCTCTAGGAAATGTGTCTCACACAACTATCTGAAGCATGCTCCTAACCTGTAAATAAGCTGATTGATTAATAAATTTCATATAAAATTCCAAATTTTGGCCCTATCCTATGTTTTTCTGGTTGGCTGGCCCCTTTGTATTCCATCTTGATTAACATCAGTATTTTTTTAATAGTTTCCTGAATATTTTCCCATGAATAGCCTGACTGGATTTCGTATAAACAGAGAAACTGTTTCTGGGTGCAACAGAGAAATTATTAAGCACAGGCCCTGCATGCAGTACTATATTTACTCACTAAGTCTGGTGTTTACTTTACTGTGCTTTTGAAGCTGCTTCTGTTTAATGTTTTGCATGCATTGTGCCATCACTTTTTTGAATTTCATTGTACTTCTGTTATTGCGAAGAAATTTTGCACCCCTATGTGTACTATGCATATTAGGGTTTAATTACTAATCTGATATTAATTTATTGTGTCTACTATCTTTCTTGACAGGCACATGCTGCATCTGCAATCTTGAATTTCAGTGAGAATTGCACGCCCGAAATTCTGACACCTTACCTGGATGGAATTGTGAGCAAATTACTTGTTCTTCTTCAGGTATGCATCTAAGTTCCCTAGTGTCACTGTTTGTACACGTAGAAAATATGCTAACCTTTCATGTTGTTTTCAGAATGGTAAGCAAATGGTGCAGGAGGGAGCATTGACAGCTTTAGCATCAGTAGCTGATTCATCACAGGTAACAGCTTGTGTGGAAGTTAACAGCTACGTTCAATATCACCTTTAATGGCTGTAACACTTTTTAATGATTTATAGCTAATTGATCATGATGACTTCATAACATTATATTATATATGATACACTTTGTTTTCCAGGACCACTTCAAGAAATACTATGATGCTGTTATGCCGTACCTGAAAGCTATTTTAATGAATGCAACTGACAAGTCTAACAGGATGCTCCGTGCCAAGTCCATGGAGTGTATAAGTCTTGTCGGAATGGCTGTAGGCAAGGATAAATTTAGGGATGATGCCAAGCAGGTTAGTATCTGCTGGACAGTCATATATATCCTACTTGAGTTTCTGCTGGACATCATTTTGTTGGAATGGCTTTATTTTCCCCCGAGGCTTACTTTTCGTGTTCACCTGATAATTTGCAGGTCATGGAAGTGCTTATGGCTTTGCAAGGAACTCCAATGGAAACAGATGATCCGATAACCAGCTACATGTTGCAGGTATGCTTCAAAGTAGGAAATTGAGTGTAATTGCATTTTGAATTTTTGTAACCATCTCCTTGCATGTGACAGGCTTGGGCCAGGCTATGCAAATGTCTTGGACAGGATTTTCTTCCATACATGCATGTTGTTATGCCACCACTGCTTCAGTCTGCTCAGCTGAAGCCTGATGTCACAATTACTTCAGCTGAATCAGATGATGAAATAGAATCAGATGATGATAGGTTTGTGTTACCTTCTCAATAATTCTTTTGGGAAATCCACTGCACTAAAAGTTGGCTCCCTTGATGGGGAAAACCACCATATAGGCTGTCGACATGCTTAATTTAGTCTTCTGAAAATAGTAACAGGTTTATTTGAACTTTGTATTAAATACTACTTACAAAAGCCTTCACAAAAAAGGGATAGAACTTGCAAATTGCGGTTCTCCTGGTTCAAGAGTGTACGGCTCTCTATATGTAGTCTTTTGCACAACTTCTGTGTTTGTTTATATCCCCAGTATCCACATAATCCATGAACTAGTGGTTGCAGTTACATATGCATGTTCATGCAATGTTTATATGCTTTGATTTGTTTGTACATCATCTGTGAGAATGTTAACCCCCTATCCCCTTTGCTTTTGCTTTTAACTGCGTATTAATTTTGCAATAGCACCGCTGATTTTTGGTATTTCATACAGCATTGAAACAATCACACTTGGTGACAAAAGAATTGGAATTCGAACTAGTGTGCTGGAAGAGAAAGCAACAGCTTGCAACATGCTGTGTTGCTATGCTGATGAGCTCAAGGAGGGTTTCTTCCCATGGATTGATCAGGTTTATTATCCCGTTCAGTTGTTTATCAAAGCAATTGTCTGATTTTTTAACTTCTGATGAGCGGCGGGCGTGATTGCAACAAATTTCCATGCAGGTTGCTCCTACATTGGTCCCTCTGCTTAAGTTTTACTTCCATGAGGAAGTGAGAAGAGCTGCTGTTGCAGGTACTTTGATGATCTACATTTATTTTCTTTTAGATTTTGTGTGTTTCTTTTAACAATTTTTGCAACAATTATGCAGCTATGCCTGAACTGTTACGTTCGGCAAAATTGGCTGTTGAGAAGGGGCAGGCTCCAGGACGCGATGAGTCTTACGTTAAACAATTGTCTGATTTCATAATTCCAGCTCTGGTTGAAGCGCTGCACAAGGTCTTTGCAAAATCTTGTCCCGAAGTTCATGATAACATTGGTTTGTTTTACACTCTTACCAAATGCTAACAGCTGGAATTTCTTGCATCCATCTACCATACAGGAGCCGGAAACCGAAATGTGCTCATCCATGCTGGATTCCTTAAATGAGTGTATGCAGGTCTGTTCTGTTTTCTGATCATATTATGGCAGTGCACTGGTGTATATAATATATAATAATACCTGGTGATCTGTTGGTCTGTTCACTTGTGCATTTTGGAAGGAGTATCCTCCTGTCCTTCAGCTTTTTTTT
>NC_041383.1:226872369-226885459 GCF_002162155.2 Triticum dicoccoides
GCAGCACAGCACTTGGTGGGTTGTGTCACTTTGTTCATGTTAGAGTGAGTGTGCTTAGGTCCTAGATTGTAACTGGTAATTGTGTATTTGCATGTCTCGACTGATACACAAAAAATTGTGGTGGAGGGGAGCATTCTAAACGAATTTAGTATTTCCATATTGATGACTACTTGCGGGCTTCCAAATAACATATAAGTATATAACCGATTGAAGGCTTTCTGAAATAGCCTGATATGATGTCCAACATCACTGTTTGATTTAAGCAGTTTGATTGCTAGGGTCCTCCACAACTCCCTAACTAGGTCTAGATTTATATGCTCTATATGGTATTAGAAACTCCTTATATCATAAAGTTCTTCTCAGTTTGGATAACCACCCTTACATTCTGTTTGTCTGTTGTGCTGTTGTGGGAGCCAAATTGTTAGCCCGTCTCAGCAATGCTGAGGAACAGGGGGGAGTAACACTACTTAATGTGATGACTGTTGGAAGATTGACATATTTCAGTCTTCATTAACTTACATATCACTTCATGTTATATATTGGTGGAAGTTGTTAGCGTTAGTAGTACCACAAAGTTGGTGACATGTGTATTTCAAGTAAATTTTGACTCCTTCAAACTGAAGGCAATATGTTTACTTGTTGCCATCTTCTCTGCCGCATCTCTCATTTTTGGTATTGATGAGCACAAACACACATACCACTACTGGAATCTGGGTATTTGCCGAGTACTAGGAGCACTCGACGGTAGCCTTTGCTGAGTGTTAACACTCAGAAAAGGTGCTTGGTGTACATCCGTCTCGCAAAGTAGTGTTTGCCGAGTCCCGTCTGTCTAGTCTTGGCTGTTCTGTAAGAAAAACTTTGTACGACAAGCCAAATACACCATCTGTATGAGAGTACCTAGGTACTCCCTCCGTTCCAAAATAGATGGTGTCAAAGCATAGATTCTTTTGAATGGATCAACACTTGAGCCATCATCTGTACGATGTTACCTAGTTAGTCAGTTCTGTATGGCGCACATTTAATGCTCCTTTGATTCAAAGGAATTCAATAGGATTTTTGAGGGATTAAAATCCTTTGGAATTTTTCCTATGTTTGTCCTTTGATTCATAGAATTAAATCCCATGGGAATTTTTCCTTTGGAATCTTTTGTACTACATTTTATAAGAAATCTAACATCCACTCCAACCTCTTTTTACAATTCCTTTACTTTTCATGTGAAATCAAACACTAGTTGCTAATCTTATAGGATTCAATTGGACATGATACACCAATCCTATGTTTTTCCTATTCTTACGTTCTCAAAATCCTGTGAATCAAAGAGGCCCTTAATTGTTCCTTGACTTCTAGAGAGTTTGCTTTACCAGATTTCTCACTGACCTTACTTTCACTGAACAGCTTTCTGGATGTCTTCTTGATGAGAATCAAGTAAGAGCTATTTCGGATGAGATTAAGAATGTTATTATAGCGAGTGCAACCAGGAAAAGAGACAGATCAGAGAGAACAAAAGCAGAAGATTTTGATGCTGATGAAGGAGAACTACTCAAAGAAGAAAATGAGCAGGAGGAGGAAGTGTTTGATCAGGTTATGTTTCTTGACATGTCTGAATTGTTTGTGTTCTGCAATATCATTTTTGAACTAACGTTCTCTATTTGTTTACACTCAGGTCGGCGAGTGCCTGGGAACTTTGATTAAAACCTTTAAAGCTTCTTTCTTGCCGTTCTTTGATGAGCTATCTGTGTACGTTACACCAATGTTGGTAAGTTGATTGAATCCCGCCTTTGCTTGGGCATGTGTATAGTGTTGTGGGCACACATTTGTTTGGAGTTCAGTTTCTGATATTTTTCCAATTACAACTGATTCTGTGGTAGTTCTCTCATTTGACCCAATTAGCACACAGAATTCTTCTGAGGTCGCACAAAATGTAGGGACCAAATCTGGTGTTGACAATTTTTCCATATTCCTGTGTGGTTTTGTCTCATTGTTTTTTGGGAAGAATTGTGGAAGAGAACCACATGCCTTCTCTTTGACTGAACCGTTTCATTACTGAAAACTGTGGAACTAATAAGGTGGCATCTAAAATAGTATGTAAAGCACTGCTAGCTTGGATAGAAACAATTGCTTGTAGCCTTGAAGTGAAAATGCCTCTCTCTTTGGTCTCTTCATTTATATGGTGCCAAAGGATAATGTTTATGATCATTACCATGTTGTATTAGGCCTATTCCTGTTGGAATGTCTCCATTATATCTTGGTATCTGATTTAATATTTTTATCTTATCTTTAATTTGCAGGGAAAGGACAAGACAGCTGAGGAGAGAAGGATAGCTATCTGCATTTTTGACGACATTGCGGAGCAATGTCGTGAGTCGGCTCTGAAGTATGTTTATCCTCAACATTAGTTGTGTAAACTGGCTTTTAATTGTAACTGATAACTGAATCATGTCTTTTCGCCTGAGCAGGTATTATGATACCTATGTTCCTTTTCTGTTGGAGGCATCTAACGATGATAACTCAGATGTCCGGCAGGTCTGTATGTGTGTTCTCATTTTGTCTTAACTTTTTTTTTTCTGTAATACACACTGATGTAGTGACAAAATCGTCATCATTTTAGGCTGCTGTTTATGGCCTGGGCGTATGTGCTGAGTTTGGTGGCCATACTTTCCGTCCTTTAGTTGGAGGTAAGTTCTGAATCTTCTGGCTTAGTACTACAAGCATCTTGAAGTCATTCCATTTAACACAATAACACTTCTAAAAATTCAGAGGCCCTGTCAAAGCTGAACAATGTTATCAGACATCCAGAAGCACAACATGCAGATAATATTATGGCATATGATAATGCTGTTTCAGCACTTGGAAAAATATGTCAATTTCACCGCGATGGGATTGATGCGGCTCAGGTATATGCTTACCACTTCCAGGTTCTGTTAAGAGACTAAAACTTTCCAAGGGCCTCTTTGGTTTGTAATATTTCGAAAATGCAGGAATAGCAAAGCGTTGGAATTTAGTATCGAGGCATGTTTAGTCCTAAAGGAATTTGTAACCAAAATTTGTTTTGTTAGTCCACTGAAAAATTACAAGAAATTTTCTTAAGGATTAGATGCATGCCATAGTTTTCATTTAAACTAAGGGGAAATTTCCATGAGGTTGGTGTCAGTGGAAAAGTAGCTTTGGAATTTTCATGCAAAGTAGATTGATCATAGGAAAATCCTATGATTTTCGGTTGTACAAGCCAAACAAGCTCTGTAGATTAAAAAACATATGAATAGAATCCTCCAAAATTCCTATTATATTCTTTCGAACCAAAGAGACGAGTTTGTTTGCTATCTTTTTGCGATATTTGATGATGTACATTCTATGCACAACTGCTGTGCATGTGTACTAAATTTTTATGGTTTAAACTAAATCAATTATGCTTCTCAGGTCATTCCAGCATGGCTTGGTTGCTTGCCTATAAAAGATGACAAGATTGAAGCAAAAGTTGTACATGATCAGCTTTGTTCAATGGTGGAGAGGTATCTGCCCTTTAGTGTCAGCATGACAGCGACAGTAGAGTATTTTGCATTTTATATAACCTGTTCTTTGTGTGCAGATCGGACGCACAGGTTCTTGGACCTCATAGTCAGTATCTTCCTAAAATAGTTTCTATTTTTGCTGAGGTAATTTTGACTTATGTGCTTGCTCTGTCAGTCTGTCACCTCCATTTAGGGGGTGACGTAGTATTTGCTGAATGAAATAATGAAAACAAAACACTACATGCAGTTTGATGTGTAAATTCATGTGATCAATTTAGTTTGAGTTTGGGCCGTGGTCTCAGCTTTTGGCCATGTGGTAGCTGCAGACCTTTTTATCCAGCAGCACATCTTGATATCATAGTTTAGTTTTTGATGAAGAATTTAGTAAATGATTGGATACTTGATGTTGTGTTTTTTTTATGTAGGTTCTGTGCAATGGAAAGGAGCTTGCAACAGATGAAACAACCACCCGGATGATCAGTGTTCTGAAGCGATTTCAGCAGACATTGCCACCTGATTTTCTTGCCTCAACATTTTCCACCTTGCAACCACAGCAGCAGCTTATGCTACAGTCCATCCTATCCACATAGTTCTACTCTTCTGTTCTGTGGCTGCAAGGTTGAGGCTTGCTTTTCTTTCCATAATTCGTCATTGGTACTGTCAACCAATTTTTTGTGTTGAATCTTTTTCTGGGGGAGTTCATTTGTGCATGCATTTGTCGCTTCAAGGGATTGGTGGTCGCCATTCCATATGGTCTTGATGTAGAGTGTATATTATCTTGTATTCAAATATGATTTTGTGGCGTGCTGCGTCAAAGATGTAACGGAAATGGCGAAGATTGTTGTCTGTTGGGTTGAACAATGGTGCATCAGTTTTGGTAATGAGATTGATATGGATTTGTGTGATGATCCCCGTCTGTTTTGTTATGGTTTTGTGTGATAATCCCCCTCCTTTCTGCATAAATGTAGGTAGGATAGCTGTTGCATTCCTACGTTATTTACTCTTCTTTAAGCAAGATTATTATTATTACTCTTTAATGCAACCTTTCCCTGTACAAGCAGTCGAAGATTAGCAGATAACTACTCGCACTACCTAGCTGTACGATAAGCTTAGGCTCTGGTTGGATTCAAAGTATGTACTCCCTCCTGGAAATGACATCCAATCCTGTGATGAGACAAGTATTTTCGGACGGAGGGTGTAGTTTTTAAATCTGCTGCTGGGATACCACCGATATTTATGTTAGAATTAATTAACCATGTGTTAATTATGGGATTAATCCTTGCTTGTACTAACTGCAGGCAGTTGTAAAACTGCCGCGTCGGTTCCTGCTGAACAGACACCTTATCTGGACAGACACCTTTTCCAATGGTGTCCTTTCCCTTGTATAAATAGCAGATGCCATCTAGTAAAGAAGATAGTTGATTCATTTTTCCTCTCAACACGTTATCAGCACTTTGCTCTCCGACGGGGATCATGGCCATGGAAAAGTGTGAACAACACTCGGACTGAACTCAAGCTAAGGGTATAATCTAGGTAGAAATGGTCTTGCTCAATAATGGGAAGGTATTCATAAGCAATACTTACACCAATTTTCTTCTGGAAACAGAATTGAGCACAAGGGTTTACGCAGATACCTAACTATTCTTCAGAGGTGGAATTTCATTCCGATAACTTATATCATTGGCAGTACAAAATCATCTATCTCTGCAGTTGATAGATGTAGTGATCACATATCCATGTGGCTCACTAGATTCAGACATGTATGATTGATTTCCAATGAAATCTCAATTCTGAATCGAAATACAAAATGCAACATACATTGTGTAAAAATCAGTAAGTCACCATATGACTTATTGTTGTCGGTACATTTGGTACAACCGATTTAGTGAGTTCCTTTCCACAAGGATTACTCCTATAGTGATGGTTATCCATGTTTGTCTGTCATACACAGTGATTACTCCTGCAATGATGATACATGTAATCATCTAAACGACGGAGTTTATATGAAGGATTTGGGTAAAATTTGGGTAAACCAAAATACCGCTCGTTACTACAACTTGAGCACCTTCATTCATACATTATGGTTTACTATGTTGTCTATATCCAAAATATATTGGAGAAATTCATTGTGGACAAATCTTATCCATTCATAACTCTCATGGTAGTTCATTCTCTAAACGTAGAGAAAGATCGATTTAGACCAAGAGATGATGGAAATGAGATATTGGGACTCAACGTTCCATAAGCCATTGGATCCACCAAACACAATTGGTTGGTACTCAAGAATATCTTTCGATATCTCCAAGACATCAAACATTTTGTCTTGGTTTTTCAGTTTCATAGAAATGTGAACACCGATATCATTGGATACATCGATCAGATCCCGACTATGTCAGATCGTAGACAAGCTTAGTGTTCCTACTAGGTGTGGTAGCCCTCTCATGAAGAGTCTTCGAAACAGACATCATGGCTACATCCACCAACCATTATCTCAAAGATAATGTTGCTTGTGTTGCCCGGATGCAAACAGGTTACATAATAAGCAATATCACTATATTGCATATCTTGTAAGTCAAATCATGTGACTGATTTGTTCACCAAGTCTCTACCAACTTCTACATTCCGGAAATATGTTCATGGAATTGGTATATGACGGCTTCGGAATTTGCAAGAATCAGGGGGAGTATCTTCCTGAATTGTTCATGTTAAAAGCATCATATTATACTCTTTTTCCCTTCATGAGTTTACTTTATAGGTTCTCATGAAGGTTTTTAATGAGGTAATATCAACACAAGACCATATGTCATATTTTCTGTTTTCTCCACCGGGGTTTTTAAGTAAGTATATACGACATATTTATTGTCCTTTAATTCTATGGGTTTTTCTCATATTGAGTTAAACAGACAATAATCATTATATGTTGCGGCATTTTCTCCTTATTTTTCCTACTGGGTTTGAAGGAGTTTTTGGCAACATATCAAACACCTCTATCCTCATTTTTCCCACAGGGTTTTTGGAGGAAACTTTATCAAGATGATGTCTGCTCACAAGATCAAGCATTGATTAGGGGGAGTGTTAGAATTAATTAACCATGTGTTAATTATGGGATTAATCCCTGCTTGTACTAACCGCAGGCAGTTGTAAAACTGCCGCGTCGGTTCCTGCCGAACAGGCACCTCCTTTGAACAGACACCTTTTCCAATGGTGTCCTTTCCCTTGTATAAATAGCAAATGCCATCTAGTAAAGAAGATAGTTGATTCATTTTTCCTCTCAACAATTTACATAATCAGTAGCAAACATGCCAGTGCGTTACGACAGGATAGAGAAAATTTACATGGGTATCCCGTGCATATCAACATTGGTATCTTAAAAAAGCCATTATGAAAACAATCTAAAACAATATGAAAATTAAAGTCAAGCCATTGGTTTACTTAAAGTTTGTATCAACAACACTGTACAATTTATATGGGCATGTTTAATACTCCCTCCGCTTCAAATTACTCGTCATGATTTTAGTTCAAATTGGGGCATGTTTAATACTCCCCCCGCTCCAAATTACTCGTCGTGGTTTTAATTCAAATTGGAACTAAAACCACGACGAGTAATTTAGAACAGAGGGAGTACTTTCCAATTTCATGGTCAACACTTCCCAAAATATAATTATTTTTGGTGTCTACTTTGTACACATTCTACTTTTTTATATATATTAGGAACATTTTCTATAGACATGTTTAACATTGTCCAAATACATGATAATATTTTTGAAATCTTATATTGTTTTATGTCTACTTTGTTCCATACATATTGTATGTTATTATATACATTTTTCTTATACAACATAATTTTTTTTCTATGCACATTTAACATTTTTTAAATGCATGATTAACATTTTTCAAAAAATAGAAAAATTATATCATTATTTTCCTATACGCACCGGCCTTTGTTTGTATACAATGGAAACATTTTTCTTATACAAGTTTGACATTTCTTTAATGCATGATTAACATTTTCTAGAAGTTTGCATATACATGATTTTTATAATTCAAATATTCAGAGTATTTCGAAATAAAGCCAAAAGGAAAAAAATGCAAAATGAATGAAAAAAAAGGAAAAAGAATCTAAGAAAAGTAAGTGCTGAAGGCCGGGCTGGGCCGGGCCAATCGCGCATATGAGAAAAGGGGGAGAAAAACGAGAGAGTGTGGTATTAAACCCAGGTCTCTGAGGTGGAAGAGTACGGGTCCAGCCACTCAGGCTGACCATGTAGTTGTGATTTTTCGGGGGAATCGCTACCTATTGAATCGATAGTAACGACCGACTTATAAAGAAAAAATGGAACGTTTTCCCTCACTTATGTATGGCATAATGGGTAATTTGTGGCAACTTTAGGGGTTAACCTAATGGCGGATGGGCAAAAACAATAGCCCTTTATTATTAGGCAGAGATGAGGTGTTTGGCACATGCATCATTTACCGGAGTATTTTTTACGCCATTCACTATACTAGCTTTTTTTTAGGGGTTCCAGTATACTAGCTAGTACGAGCTTCCCCTCTGTTAGGGCATCTCAGATCCGGCCCCTGTTTTTCCTGCTGATTTACAGTATCCGCGAAAAACCCGACCCGAACATATACCAAATACACGGCCCAATCCGTAATTTTTTGACGAGGGGCCCGTAAACTGCTCCTGATTCCCGCATATATACTGGAGCGATCCCGTTTTAGGGTTCACATCTGGCATTTCCCGTATCCCTTTCGGCAGCAAATCGACATCAAATACCCTTCTCTTTGACAACATTTTGTGGCGCGCATAGCCACCCAAACCTCGCCCCGATGTCGAGCGCGGGTTGTGGGAGGGGTGGTCCCTCAGCCCGCCAATGGAGAAGTGGCGCGAGGTACAGGCGCGCGAGCACGACACGCTCTCCCGCAGCACCGGCTGGTGGGCCTGGAGCAACTTTGACAGGCTGGACCGGATATTCTTGCCCGCACTCAAGAGGCTCCGGGCGGCGGAGCGTTTGTGGTTCGACGCGAAGGAGGTGGCCGCCACCGGAGACGAAGCTGCAGTGGCGGCATTGAAGGAGGAGACGATCTAGCGTTCATCCTCTCCAACTCGCTAATGGAGTACCATCTCCATGCCATGAAGCCCGGTGGGTGATGATGATGATGCGTATGTTTAGGTTTAATTTTGATTATGCTAGTATGAACTCTGTTTTCGTATGAACTCCGGCGATGTAATATGTGGCGCGAACTGCTAGTTTAAATTATTCCATATGTGTTTTATCGGATCTATTCTTTCTCGCCGTCCGTTGTATCGTAAATTTTGTTTACGGGCAGAACCGGGGTTTGCGGGATCTGCTAGAGATGCTCTTGTGCTGGATTGTATGTTCCGGTGTTCCAAGCTTTAATGCAGAAAAACGATCACGCAACTTTTTTTTTGCGGGGTAACGATCACGTAACTTAATTGTCTTTACTAGCTTCTCCTTTGCTGGATTGTATGTGCCAAGCCTAGTCCCAAAATAAAGAAAATACCAAACCAAATAAAGTTGTGCGAGCAACCTTCTATGGTGTCAGACGGTCTTAAACATTTGGAAACAACTAAGGCTTGAAGCGAATTCCAGAATTCAGGTGCATGCACCCAACGGAGTGGAGAGGAATCGGCAAAAAGAAATACCCAAGGCACCTTTCAGATAATCTTTCCTGCATCAGGACCTGACATCAGGAACTGCATTTGAACGGTTCCTCCGAGATAATAAGCCCCTCTGAGCACGCCACTGAACTACCTCTCCCCTCCATCCACTCCTGTTCTGCGTGGCCTCCTCTCTCAGCACAAGACAAATCTGAATCGAATCTACACCAAAAGATGCGAGAAGATGCCCCTCCTGACTTTTGCGCTGCTCAAAAAGTGGTATTTTGTCTCGTCCGCGCGAATAATCTATCGGGCTCGACAAGGAGACGCACATTGACAGCGACAAACATAGCATCTCCGCCGCTATAAAACAACGCCCATTAGGATGGGCCTCCTTGGAGCCATCTCCGGGTACATAAAATATGGGTGCCACAATGTGGGTGCACCAGTCTTATACGCTCAATCAACGAGAGGACTTGGAATCAGGCAGCGTGGCTGCTAGCAACTTGACAAAATTCACCTTTTTGATAGCATGAGGGTAGCATGACTTTAAAAATCGAAAGGGTCTATCGTTTTGCTCCATGCCTGAAACGCAAGGTTGATTTTTGGGTGCGGATGACAAGGACCTGCTCCATTAGACTAGCAGTGGCGTCTCTTTTGGTGCTGAGACTAGATAAGAGCTCTTGTCATCAACGTTGCTTGAACCTTAACCATCTAATATTTGTTGTAAACTGTTAAGCGGAGTATTCTAAAGACTGAGGGGGTGTTTGTTTTCAGGGACTTTTTTGTGCAGGGATTAGAAAAAGTCCCTCTTAGAGACTTTTTTACCAAACGGGAGGGACTTTTTAGGGACTAAACTAGGCATTTGAGACTAAATGAAGAAGACTCTCAAGAAGAGTTTTTTTTGGGACTTTTTGGGACTTCTCCAACAATGCCCCTCCATGCATTCATTGGCCCGCCATCCCATGGTGTTGTTTGATTGTTATTTTTTATATACTAGGGGCAACATGGTCATTTAATAACCTCTAGAAAGGGACTAGAGACTTTTTAGTCTGTGGAAACAAACAGGGAGGGACTTTTTAGAGACTAGGGACTTTTTAGTTGGGACTAGAAAAAGTCCTAGGACTTATGAACCAAACAGGGCCTGAACTGAAAGATTGCTAAAGTTCATGTTTTTCTCGGGTTGTAAACCGTAGTATCAACACGGATTATTTCCCTTATAATCGCTCTGAATTATATAATCGATGATATTAAATGAAACGTGGGAGTCTTCGAGAAATCTAAGGTAAAACCTTTACAATAGTACATATGACATGATGCTACGATTATGCCAGCCCAACATTTGGGGTAAAGCGACGGTGAGACAAGGCAACAAGAGAGGGTCATCGTGTTGCTAGACTCAAAAACAGGTTGACTGTGCATATGAAGGAACTAGAAACAAGTAAATGGTGTGCCGGAAGCGATCTTCACTACACCACCTCCTAGAATGGAGGGCGAACGAATGCCGGCATCAATAGTTCAAAAATGGCAAACATGTGTAGAGGAAGTCGCCGACAAATGAATGTCAGGTAAGACCAGTATCAACAGAACAATACCCGTAGGCAGTGCAGAACTGTGTGCATCCTCAATGCCTCCATTAACTCTTGACACCGTGTTGTTCAGACCGTGTGTACTTAATATCAGCTTGATATAATATCTTACCATATATTGGAACCATTTTCAGTCAAAGATCAATTCGTGCTTGTTTGGGCATACGACAAGGAGATCCACTATCCCCATACTTTTTAATATTGTGGTTGATATGCGTGCAAACCTTATCGATTGCGCAAAAGACGCATGTCCGTTTAGTGGGGTGGTGTCATGCGTCTGGTGGATGGTAGGCTTCCCATCCCACTATACGTTGATGATACGATTTACTTTGGAAAGGCAAAAAAATCTTTGGCTTGTGTCTTGTGCTTTTGAGCAGTTTCTAGTTTGAAGATTAATTTTCATAAAAATGAATTGTTCTATTTTGTATTGTGGATTTTTCTCTCTGAGAAGCATGTATCGTTTGGCTTCCGAATAGACAACCCAATATACCCATTGTTTGGTTGTGTGCAGGGTTAGTTCTCGACAATGTATTTTGGAATTCTGGTACATTACCGTAGACTCTCAAATGCCGACTGGAACCATGTGGAGAAGCATATTGAAAAGGGCCTAAACAGTTGAAATGGAATGCCCTTGTCCTCTCATCCTATGGGATGACTTTTCCTCTTCAACTATGTGCTCAGTAACAAGGTCCTTTACATGTTCTCATCATTTCAAATTTCAAATGGTGTTCTGCATAAATAGGGCTGTTCTTAGGTCCTTTTTTGACAAAGCGGTAGAAAAAAATACCGGCTTGCAGGATAGGAGGTGTTATTGGCCGTCCTAAAGAGTAGGACGGTCTTCTGATCCAACACCTAGAGGTTAAGAACAATACTCTTCTCAGTGAATGGCTCTTCAGGATTCTTAATGAGGATGTGGTATGACAAGACCCGTTATGACATAAATAATTGGGTTGAAAGCCATCTCTCAGGTTCAAGGGAAACCTAGAGTTTCTCACTTTTGGGATGGTCGGATGAAGGACGAGACTTCTTTTTTCGCTTCAGATCATTTAATGTTAAGGAAAATTTTATAATTCGATTCTAGGAGGATAGGTGGCTAGGAAATGCACCTCTTCATGAGAACTATCTGGTCTTATATCATATAGTATGTAACAAACATGATACTTTAGCACAAATGTTGGGCACCTCTCCTCCCCGTGTGTATTTCAGGCGTGGTCTAGATGGGCCTAGACTTGGGACATGGAACACCTTTCTAGTGCGGTTGGCAAACACCCAATTACCACAAGGGAACTATGTATTCTTTGGCACCTTTACCAACAAGGATGCCTCTCAATTAACCGTATGTATCGAGCATTGGTACACTATGATACGCCATTCAACAAAAAGAAGACTTGACAAAAATGAGAGTTCCTCTGAAAACTAAGATTTTCCTTTGGTACCTCCACAAAGGGTAATCCCGACTAGCGATAATCTTGCAAAACATAACCAACCAAGAAGCACACAATGTTGTTTATCTCACAAAGATGGAACAATCAAATGACTGTTCTTCCAGCACAAGTTCACTCGTGCTACAAGGTCGATCATCCAGGTGGCATCTAACACGTAGCCACTCGTAGTGTTCCACATATCTTTGCCACTTGGCTATATGGCTCTAGTTGACATCTCATGCATCTCAGATCCATCACCGAGGCACTATATGCTCGAGTGTGCGCATATGAAGGATGCATTCTATGAAGTTTTCTCCCGATTTGAGTGGTGTTGTTTTCTACATATTACCTTTCCACCCCTAGGCAATTAACCATTATGTTTCAACAGTTTCAATGATTGTGTGTTCTTTCGACGGTGTGCATCTTAGATTTGCTGATGCAACCCATGAACTTGTTTTGCTTGCAACAGCTCGATGCCACATTATAGGTCAACAAAATTGCCCCTTTCGCTAAAAATGAGCACATAGACGGTGAGAAATGTGAGGCATGTATCACATGCTCAAAATGATAGAAAGGCAATAAAACTCCTAAAATCTCTCTCTCCCGCCATCTAAAAAATATGGCCATGCCCCTGTTGCATTATTAAAATTTTGAAAGACTCAAAACAACACCACCTCCCGCCTCCATGGGTCTCCTCGCAACCCACCCCTCCCAATCATCCTCTATGTAATTGCAATTATATTTTAATAGATCCTATAGGTGTTCCTATAGCTTCTTTCATTGAACAAAATAAGGATCAAGTACATGTAAAATTTATTTCAAGGTAATGCTTATAGGGATAATTTCGCTAACAACTATGCTAGGCCACATCCTAAAAATTCTCCAAATTCTCATTACAAAAAAGGATGATTAGGAGGGGAGGGTTGTTACCAAAATTATCCCTATAAG
>NC_041383.1:226885830-226895031 GCF_002162155.2 Triticum dicoccoides
AAATAATAGTGTGAAGAAATACACAACGAAACACAAACTACACTAAGTATGCAATTCAGAATTAGGGCAAAGTCATCAGAGCAGAATTGAGCAGGCATACAAGATAGCAGTATATGTAGAACAGGCGAACATACAAGCAAACAACCTTAAGAACTATGAACTGGAAGACAGAGAAAAGAATCATGATGAAAATCTTCAAGTCAAAGTCTCCAGAGGGAGGGAGAAAAATTCTTCAACACAAAATTACTGAAAATAAAGAGTTGAGGAATTTGAACTGGGTAGCTCGGTGAAGACAATGAATTTGTTCGACCAGTTCCAATTGCTATGCCAACTCTACGTGTGGATTGAGAGGCTTGAAATTCAACTATAAGACACTTAGTCTTCACCTTAGTCTCCTTGAGCTAAAATCACCTATACCTTGATAACCCACATGCATAGGGAATTAGTTGTAGCCTTTTTGATAAATAAGAGTGCCAAACCCAATGAGTATCTAAAGTTGAATTAATATTCTCTCAAGTTCTCGACAACCGATACAACACTATGCACATTAATGTACGCTTTATGTAGAACAAGAAATAAGACTATTTTACGTCAATAAGAAGATAGCTAGATTTGTGAGATAATAAAAGCTAGTTGTTTTAATAGAGTGTTTTTGGATAACAATGAGAAGGATTGCCCCTACGTAATTGAATGTGACACGATAGTGATACTTATCATATAATATGAGGGAGAGGCTTAACCTAACATACTTTTCGCTATTTTACGTCAATAAAAAGATGGATTTGCGAGATAATAAAAGTTAGTTGTTTTAGTACAGAGTTTTTTTAGAACAATGAGAAGGATTGCCCCTAGGTAATTGAACATGACATGATAGTGATACTTATCATACGATACGAGGGAGAGGCTTAATCTAACATAGCTTTCGTTCCTGGATCACATGTACTTATGATTGGATCTCTAGCAAGCACCCACAACTACTAAAGATTCATTAAGGTAAAACCCAACCATAACATTAAGTGTAAAGTGCCCTTTAATCCCATGCGCAACAACTCACTTACTCAGGTGTAGGCTTTTGTTACTCCCGCAAGCCACTATAAGCAAATCATGAACATATTGCAACACCATACAACGGGAATCCCACACACTTGCGCGATATAGAGGGCACCATAGGACAACACCATTCAGGTGTGCGAGTAGGCCACCTCATAGATTCTCACCGAAAGACATGCCTTCGACCGCACGTCCCTTCGGTCATCACGACAGTCTTTGCATACTGAAGGATTAAGGTCAGACCACGACAACATTTGACCATCCCTCCGGCCGCCTATCCTACGACCTCTCCTTAATGGCGAGCTCGCCTACTGCAGGCTATAAGATAGCGGCCGTCCCTTTTCTCACACCATTGCCATCTCCAATCCAGCACAAACACCACATCCATGACGCACCCCCAAGTCTTCTATTTTGGTGTCATTGAGGAGGATCAGGAAGAGGATCCTTTGCCCCCCTTATGAGCAGAGATGGACAAGGCGCTTGAGAAGGTTGCTCAGATGGAGGCAAAGGTCGATAAGATGGACATGCCCATGCCCATTCCCCGTGCTTAACACGATGGAAGCAGAGTACGGGCATATGGACGTGGAAGAATTTCTACAGTGGGTCGAGGCCGCTGATGCTGCATTGTACAACATTTTCTTGGGCAGACGTGGCGGTGGCGATGGTCGTGGTGCTGGACGTGGATGGATCGACGCCCATGTTAATAGGGGGTGCCATGGACGTGGCCGTGGCCACAACTAGGCGGTGACCATGGCCATGGCCACAACTTGGCGGTGACCGTGGTCATGGCCATAACTATGCGGTGACCATGGTCATGGACAGAACTACGCGGTGACCATGGTTGTGGCCATATGGCTATATTAGTTTGTACTATCAAGTGTTGTATCAGATGGTGCCGCAGTGCGACAATTTTGGGAGGAATTCAAGAATGTTCGGCTTACTCTTTGCAATGCTTTTAAGGTTATGTGACTGAAAGGTTACTAAGTTTGTGTGTAATGCAATGTCTGAAATTCAAGCAAATTTCAATGAAAGTGAAATCAATGTTGTGAACCACTAGAACTTTCCACTTATAGAGGCATATGCGTCGTCAACATTTTCAATCCATGTATCATTACTTGTTTTAATTTGCAAGAGTGCTGCAATATGATTGTGCTCACACGACATGACATGCATATCGTACAACATAGTTAAAGCCATTTTAGTACGAAAGAAAATAATTAACGCGATACTTAGCATGCAATACTTCACAACCTTATCATCCACATATACGTAAGTGCTACTCCGCATACACTACTTGATATACATTACTTAACAATCAAGATTTCAGGAAATCATTGGCCTGGAACTGCATCACAACATGTCGTCAATGAACAAGAAATCCCTTCAGTGCCTTTGTGCAACATCACCATAACATCGGCTCCCATTTCCAAATGTGGACCATTTCCATCACAGCCTCCCATTTAGTAATGTGAATGGTTCCAATTCCAGGGGTTATTATGTATCTTGCCATGAACTTCTTGTTGTGACCAATAGCCAGTATGCTTGGACCACATGTGGACATCAATTCAGGAACAACTTAAGGCGACAACATCTGTTAAAAGATGAATAAAACAATTGTGAAACTGTATGAAGCAATAGTTCATTGAGAGCATATTTAACATAAAAGACTTTGTACCATAATTTTGTGAATGTTACAATTCATCCTGTTCAAGGTATGCACCAATGGCACATATATTCCCACCTGGCTTCCAGCATGGAACCGCTTAGTAAGGGAGTCAATTCTACCAATAAATTTGATGAGATGCTTCAAGTATTTCCAGTGAAATTTGGATGGAGGAGTAACCACCATCTCTTTAACTACATATTGATCCCTGCATGAAAATAAAATACTAATTAGTAAGTCTGGAGAGATTAATTATTTTTTTGCTAAGTTCTAGTTCAACATGCAAGAATTTGAAAGAAAACTAACTTGGGTTGTTGGTCCATCGAGGGATCTCAGACGATATGGATAGGCAGTTGATAAGATCAATTTGTGTTATATCCACTAACAATTCAGTGCCAGCTTTCAGTAAGTAACGCGTAGCAAGCTCTCTCCACAAGCGCGGATGAAAATAGGAGTGACCTTCCCTATCGGTATCGGGTACAACTTGGAACGTATATCCATGGTTTGTGTGCTAAACTGAGCAGCGTCTTCATCTAAGAACATGCAAAACTTGTCTACCACAGTTTTGTCGGAAAACAAGGGATGTACCGCGAGAAATAGTAAGACATGATATATTTGTTAACAATGAAGACATAATGTGTCATTCATATAGGTTAAAAATTTACGAACATGTAAAATATTAGCTATTAAAAAAATGATCTGCTAATTAATACAAACGAGAAAATTTGTTAACCAAATATGAGCTTTACTTTCATGTGCAAATATTATGATGCTGTGAATGAAAAAGTATTACTCCCTATGTGAACTAAAATAAGATCTTTTAGATGACTAGTAACTCTTTGTGTATTTTTATGATGTTATGCAAATATGAGCTATACTGACAGAACTGTACAACAACAATTTGTCTAATATAGCAATAGTTTCTAGTTTCACACCACCGGTGCATGCTACCCTTTATCCCAATTGAGCAGTACTTTGTTGGTAAAGTAGGCAATGTTTCCATATTGACGTCAGCGGCATGGCACCCATGGCACCCCCACTAGATCCTCCCGTGGTTGACGTCAGTGTTGAATGGTAGTTGGCATTTATCCCAATTTAGCAGTACTATGTTGGTAAAGCAGGAAATATTCCCAATTTGGCCTAAAGTACAACTACACAGTCTCTACAAAATCATGTAATTTTAAGAACCCTAACTCTTGAGGTGAGATGGATCTTTACAAACATTCTATTCGCTTCCTGAAGTCCTCTCGAATGGTGATGTTGAGCACCTCATTTGTCTGGCCGATGTCGCACATGCATTCTCTATCATGACACTGTGGGCGCTCAAAATAGAACACTAAAATCAGGCTGTAGGAAAATGCATGCACGATGATTGCCTTATAGTGGATTATCACCCAATGGTAGACTATGAATTAGAAATACAAGATATGGATGCAGATTGCACTTACCTTGTTGTCCATGAGTAAACCCCAATCTCGTAGGGGTCACCCTAGGCATTTGGGTACCTGATATGTGTCCAACGTATTTATAATTTTTGATTGTTCCATGCTGTTATATTATCATTCTTGGATGTTTTACAATCATTTTATAGTCATTTTATATCACTTTTTAGTACTAACCTATCGACATAGTGCCAATGCCAGTTGCTATTTTCTGCATGTGAAAGATCGTGGATGTCGCCTAGAGGGGGGGGGGTGAATAGGCGTTTTAAAATAATTACGGTACATGCTTGAACAAATGCGGAATAAACCTAGCGGTTAATTTGTCAAGCACAAAACCTACAACAACTAGGCTCATTTATGTGCACCAACAACTTATGCTAAGAAAGATAAGCAACTATGTGATAGCAAGATATATGACAAAGAACAATATGGCTATCACAAAGTAAAGTGCATAAGTAAAGGGCTCGAGTAAGAGATAACCGAGGCACGCGGAGACAACAATGTATCCCGAAGTTCACACCCTTGCGGATGCTAATCTCCGTTTGGAGCGGTGTGGAGGCACAATGCTCCCCAAGAAGCCACTAGGGCCACCGTAATCTCCTCACGCCCTCGCACAATGCAAGATGCCGTGATTCCACTAAGGGACCTTTGAGGGCGATCACCGAACCCGTACAAATGGCGACCCTTGGGGGCGGTCACCGAACCCGTACACTTTGGCAACCCTTGGAGGCGGTCACCGGTACCCGTCAAATTGCTCGGGGCGATCTCCACAACCTAATTGGAGACCCCGACGCTTGCCCGGAGCTTTACACCACAATGATTGAGTTCCGAACACCACCAACCGTCTAGGGCGCCAAGGCACCCAAGACGAACAAGCTCTAGGGTGTCCAAACACCCAAGAGTAACAAGCTCAAGGGTACCAAGCACCTAAGAGTAATAAGCTTCTCAACTTGTAACTTCCACGTATCACGTGGAGAACTCAAACCGATGCACCAAATGCAATGGCAAGGGCACACGGAGTGCCCAAATCCTCATCTCTCAAATCCCACCGAAGCAACTAATGCTAGGGAGGAAGATGAGAGGAAGAACAAGAAGGAGAACACCAAGAACTCCAAGATCTAGATTCAATGGGTTCCCCTCACATAGAGGAGAAAGTGATTGGTGGAAATGTGGATCTAGATGTCCTCTCTCTTTTCCTCAAAAACTAGCAAGAATCCATGGAGGGATTGAGAGTTAGCAAGCTCGAAGAAGGTCAACAATGGGGGAAGAACACTAGCTCAAAGGATAAGGTTCAATGGGGAAGAAGACCCCCTTTTATAGGTGGGGGGAAATCCAACTGTTATGCTCACAGCCCGCACAGAGCGGTACTACCGCTCGTCCTCACGGTACTACCGCTAGGGATCGCGGTACTACTGCTTGCGAGCGGTACAAAAAAAATACTTCCGTACCTACTTCCGCAGGACTTGGGACGAGTTTTTTGGTCCGGAGCGGTACTAGCGCTGTAGGAGCCGCGGTAGTACCGCTCTGGAGCGGTAGTAAAAAATTACATCTGCTCCAATTCGCGGTAGTACCGCTGCAACCTTTTCAGAACACCAAAACTGCCACAACTTTTGCAAACGGACTCCAAATTCGATGAAACCAAATTTGTTGGAAAGCTAGCGACAAGGGATAACACAATATTGAAAGAAATATCAATAAGAAGCAAAATAGAAAAGGCCCATAAGAAAAAGGTGAGAACCCTTTCTCGGATAAGACCGGTAAAACCTCCAACACCGAAAACATCATAGAAGACGCATGCGAACTCCGTTTTCGATGAACTAAAGCTTGTCATCAAGATGACCATAAGCTCTAAGACTCACAAAGAGAACCAAACAAGAACCAAGAAACAAGATGCAAGGATGCAATGGTTTGAGCTCTCTACTAACGATACGATCAAGCTACCAACTTGAGAGCCCCCCTTGATAGTACGACAAATGATCCTATAACCCGGTCTCCCAACTATCACCACGAGACTGGTAAAATAGAAAACCTATCAAGGGCAAACCTTTGCCTTGCACATGGTCCACTTGAGCTAGATGATGACGATCTTGACTCCCTTAAGTTGGACCACCTTTCTTGATTGCGTTGGCTCGATGAGGACTAGATGATTGCTCCCTCATAGTCCACTATGGGTGAGCCACTCTTTAGAAGATCATCACAAGTCCATTGACACCACAATGGATGGCTAGATTCAAGCACTTGATCTCTTCGTGATGCTCCACTTGAACTTGGACATGGCAATCTTTATGACGATCACCACTTGATGTCATCCTTTCCATGGGTTGTATGATATCTTCCTCTTGACGCAAGCCCATGGACACGTACCTAACCCCACATAGAACTCTCACATAGACCATGGGTTAGTACACAAAGTGCAATGGACAATGCTTACCATACCATGGGATCACTTGATCCCTCTCGGTACATATTCTATGCTTTGTGAGTTGATCAACTTGATTCACTCTTGACTTAGTCTTGATCAACCTTGAATCTTTGCAACTCTCTTCATTTGGATGATCTCTTGAAGGTAAACATGAATGATCACACAACCTTCTTCTTCAAGACATGCTTGCAACAAGCTCAACACTCACATGACCAATCTTTGGATAATTCCTTAATAGCACCTTGGTCAACTCATAAACTCCTAGAAACCAACACATGGACTTCAAGAAAAGCCTATGGACAAATCCTCCAAATATAACTCAAGACAACCATTAGTCCATAGAGATTGTCACAATTACTAAAACCAAACATGGGGGCACCGCATGTTCTTTCAATCTCCCCCATTTTGGTAATTGATGACAATCACTTTCAAGAGAGTTTATATAAGGAATTATGCATCACCATGCAATGCAACAACCAATAGTGCATGCGAATGAGATGCAAATGCTAAGGAACAAAGCCAAAGCAAGTGGAGATAACTCTCTAAACTTCTCCACAAAACTCTCTGAAACTTCTCCCCCATTGGCATCGATTGCCAAAATGGGCGAAAATCTAAGAAGGCCAATATAAATTGTGGTCCTCCATAAATTGTGTAGTTCTCAACAAGCGAGTGGAATGCAATACACATACCCAAAGGTAAATACTTGGAGGAACACAAACTATATTGAGACACAAAGATTGCTAAAGAATGATATGCCACAAAGACATAACAAAGAGAGACACAAGCAATGAAGCAGTCAAAATATACCAATTGAAGCAAGCAATCAAAGGATATCAACTGGACCAACTAGACCAAGGATCCTATGAGCCACAAGAATAAATGATATTATGATATGAGCAGAGGAGTATTCTAAAGAAACTAGAGAAGCTCCCCATGATTTGTGCACAAATAAGAATATTTGTATTGGATACAAAGTGCACAAAATAGGATCATAACTCCCCCAAAATCAATAGAAACTCACAACCAGTGCGAGTGAGCATATAGGAAACAAAGCCTAGCACTTGCAACAAGCACATGGTTGAGCAACATGTAAAAGAGGCAACTTAATAATAGGCTCAACCAAAATGATGTGTGTGAGTCGTGACAAAGCACTTGAGTAGACTAATATAAGGATGAACATAAAGCATCAACATAGTGTTGGGTAAATGAGATACACGGTGCATGACATGTCCTCCCCACACACACCAAGCAAACGGGTTCACAAGCACACTAAAAATGCAAAATGAATAACCAACAGTTGTGACAACCCATGGTGAAGAAAGAAAAATAAAGCCTTATCAAGACGAGGGATACCAATTAAGATGGCAAAAGCCTCATAAAGACAAGCATGAGGAAAAAAAATCTTCACCACACAAGAGTGCATCAAGATGCAACGAGACAAGACACACACTCAAGGCAAAAGCTTTCATGGAGGCACAAAAAAAAGACAAGGTGGACGTGAAAGAAAGGATATCATCTAGATATGCAACTTCTGTCAAGTGTATAAGGTTCTAGGTAGACGAAATCATGATGATATATGTCTACAAAGAAGGATGTACACCCGATATAGTTACAACACGTAGGAACAAGATATCCACAAGGAAGTCATACATATACTAATAAGATATTTTCTTGGAAGCATAGCACATGGCTAGATATGGTCTTATTGTATATAAATGAATTCCTACCACACAACCATCAAATACATCACAACTAGCAACATGAGATCATCGTTGAGATGCTTTGAGAAAGGAAACAAGTATCACAAGAAAGAATGAATTACATGCCATGATACAACCTACACAAGGTTGATGCAAGAAATGTGTGCATGAAGTAGATGATGATACTTGTTACTGAGATTCCATTGGAAGGATGTAGTAGATATCAAATGAAGGTAGATGGTAGTTCAGTGATCATACTAGCTTGACTCCAATAAGCACATGGTGACAGCACCTTCCTTGTGAGTGAGCCGAGCATCCAATGCATCTCCAACGGTTCCTACAAGAACAACATAAACTAAATGGTACCCAAACTCATTGGGACCAAATAGTTAGAAACACCAATACATAGGACAAACTCCACATAACACTACAAAGAAAAGACACATCCGTGACATTTTGGGCCGAACGAATTTTTTTTCTGTCATACATATGACACTTCTATGACGATAATTGTGACAAAACCCGGTATCATCATAGATGTGGTGGGCTCCTACTTCTATGACAAAAAATCATGACAAAAAATGGGCTTTTCGTCCTGGGCAGGCCGGAGACGCAGCTGCATGACATTCTTTGGGCCGTCCATGACGGAAAAAACCGTGGTAGAAGTGAGGGGGAGGAAAATTTCGGGGAGTTGCCGGTTACGGTGGGAGGTCGGGGGCGGAGCGATGCACGTTCTCTCGTACGTACACGCGTGTGTGCGAGGCATTGGCTCTAATTGAACCCGAGCGAGGCGTTGGGCTCTAACTGAACCCGAGCGATTGCACTGCAGGCTACGCGTTACTGAACCCGAGGGATCGATCGATGGCTGTTAACTAAACCCGATGGAGCGATTCCTTCGCTACTGCTGCTAACTGAAGCCAATCG
>NC_041383.1:226895434-226970346 GCF_002162155.2 Triticum dicoccoides
CATGGTGTGGAGGGCTGGATGAACAGTAGACGGTGGAGGGGTGGCCGTGGAGGGGTGGTTGAACAGGACCCCATGGTGTGGAGGGCTGGATGAATAGTAGACAGTAGAGGGGTGGCCGTGGAGGGGTGGTTGAACAGCAGCCAGTTGAGTAGCACGTGGTGGAGGCTGGATGAATAGGAGCCCGTGGAGGCTGGAGGAGGTCAACGGTAGCCCGTGGAGGCTGGAGGAGGTCGACGGTGGAGATGAACAGTATCCCGTGGAACCCCATTTTGCGGTACGCCACACCCTCCCCCCCGTTTTGACCGTAGCGCTCCAACACAAGTCCGTTTCATCCGTTTTGCGGTACGCCACACACCCGATCAATAGGACCCCCGTTTCGACCGTAGGAGGTCCGTTTCCTCTGTTGCCAGGCCCCTCCCGATCAACAGGACCCCGTTTCGAACGTGGCCGGTCGAACACAAGGCCGTTTCCTCAGTTGTGCGGTACGCCAGGCCTCGTTTCCATCGCCTGGTCCGTCCAAGCCCTCTCGATGAACACGACCACACATTCCGTTCCGACCCAGCCGGTTGGCTCCCCATAAACACGACGACGATGCTGTTTCTCTGTTCCAACCCAGCCATGTACGTATGCGCGATAGGCGTTAGAGACCCTGCCCGTATGTACGTACGTGGCCATATTTTCTTTCTTGCACCCTCGCCGCTGTACGTACGTGTACATGCTACGTGCGCGCCTCTACTACGACACGTGCGCGCCTCTACATCCACCAGTATATATGTACGTACACGTTCGCGACCAGAATGACAACGATACGTACCTTCGACCAGGTGGGTCCCGACTGTCAGGCACTTCCTTGCCCGCGAAGATGTAGCTGGTGGGTCCCAGCAGTCAGGAGGGTGAATCGTTTTGTTTTTGTTTTTTTACCCAGACGCACTTCCTTGCGTGCGAAGATGTAACTGGTGGGTCCTAGCAGTCAGGGGGCGAATCATTTTTTTTGCTCGGACGCACTTCCTTGCGTGCGAAGATGTAGCTGGTGGGTCCCAGCAGTCAGGGGGATGAATCATTTTTTTTGCCCGGACGCACTTCCTTACGTGCGAAGGTGCAGCTGGTGGGTCCCAGCAGTCAGGGGGGAAACGTTTTTTTGTGAAATACTGTGGCCCGTTCGATGGGTCCCCGCTGTCAGGTGGAGGAATACTTATTTTCCGCGTAATAAGGAGGCACTTCCTTGCTGCGGCCGTGGACCCAGCTGTCAGCCTCTCCACATACAGTCCACGTCCGATGGAAGTCGTTCCTTGACCCCGTTGACCACGCCGCGCCGAGAGCACCAGGGCGGTGGACGACAGCGAGGCCTAGGAAGGGGACGACAGGGAGCCGGGGAAGACGCGGCAGTGGAAGCCCGCGCGGAGAGGAGTACGAGGGTTCACTGGTTCGGCTGTGGTGTGAGGCTGCCGTCGCCGCAGGGCCTGGCCAGCGGTGGGAATAGTAGGGGGCGGTGAGGCCTCCGCGGTAGCATATCCGGCCACGGGAAGCAGGAGCATGCGGCACGACCGGCGCTGCTTTGGGCGGCTGGAGCAAGAAGACCAGAGGATGAAGAAGCACTACGGCCGTTGGATGGACATCGTACGGTCACTGGAGCTAGAATCGTTTATATTGACTAAGTTGACAAAGCCCTTCGTCCCCGTCAACTTAGTAGGCCCACAAGTCAGCCTCCCACCAAGGTGGGCCCCAGCTAGCAGGGGGGTGTTCATTTTTTTGTGCGTAATAAGGAGGCACTTCCGGTGGGTCCGAGCTGACAGCAGGGGGAATGTTTTTTTCGCAAAATACGGTGGCCCGTCGGGTGGGTCCCAACAGTCAGGGGCAAACATTTTTTTCACGAAATACTGGTGGCCTGTCCGGTGGGTCCCTACTGTCAGGTGGAGGAATAATTATATTCCGCATAATAAGGAGGCACTTCCTTGCGGCTGCCGTGGACCCAGCTGTCAGCCTCTTTACGTACAGTATTCTTCCGATGGAATTCGGTCGTTGACCACATTGACCACGCCACGCGAAGAGCACCACGGCGGTGGACGACGGCGAGGCCTAGGAAGGGGACGACGCGGAGCCGGGGAAGACGCGACAGTGGATGCCCACGCAGAGAGGAGTACGAGGGTTCACTGGTTCGGCTGCGCTGCCGTCGCCGCAGAATAACAGGGGGTGTGGGTGAGTGGAGTGGAGGGATGGCCTGGCCAGCGGTGGGAGTAGTATGGAGGCGGTAAGGCCTCTGCGGCAGCATAGCCGGCCACGGGAGGCAGGAGCAGGCGACACGACCGGCGCTGCTTTGGGCGGCTGGAGCAAGAAGACCAGAGGTTGAAGAAGCACTACGGCCGTTGGATGGACATCGTACGGTCACTAGAGCTAGGATCGTTCATATTGACTAAGTTGACAAAGCCCTCCGTCCCCGTCAACTTAGTAGGCCCACAAGTCAGCTTCCCACCAAGGTGAGTCCCAGCTAGCAGGGGGAGTATTCATTTTTTTGTGCGTAATAAAGAGGCACTTCCGTGGGTCCGAGCTGACAGCGGGGGGACGTTATTTTCACGAAATACGGTGGCCCGTCCGGTGGGTACCAGCAGTCAGGGGGGGAAATGTTTTTTTCGCGAAATAAGGTGGCCCGTCCGGCGGGTCCCTGCTGTCAGGTGGAGGAATAATTATTTTGTACGTAATAAGGAGGCACTTCCTTGCGGCCGCCGTGGACCCAGCTGTCAGCCTCTCCATGTACAGTACTCTTCCGATGGAAGTCGGTCGTTGACCACATTGACCACGCCGCGCCAAGAGCACCAGGGCGGTGGACGACGGCGATGCCTAGGAAGGGGACGACACAGAGTCGGGGAAGACGCAGTAGTGGAAGCCCGCGCGGAGAGGAGTACGAGGGTTCACTGGTTCAGCTGCGGTGTGAGGCTGCCGTCGCCGCAGAATAACAGGGGGTGTGGGTGAGTGGAGGGATGGCCTGGCCATCGGTGGGAGTAGTATGGGGGCGGTGAGGCCTCCGCGGCAGCACATCCGGCCACGGGAGGCAGGAGCAGGCGACACGACCGGCGCTGCTTTGGGCGGCTGGACCAAGAAGACCAGAGGTTGAAGAAGCACTACGACCGTTGGATGGACATCGTATGGTCACGGAAGCTAGAATCGTTTATATTGACTAAGTTGACAAAGCCCTTGGTACGCTCCAACTTAGTAGGCCCACAGGTCAGCCTCTGAAATGGTGCGCCCCAGATGTCAGCCACATGAATCATTTTTTGGGCGGACGAAGCTAAGAATATCCGAGATAGAAGAAGAAGTATGACATCCGTTGGATAGACATCCAACGGCCACTGCTGCTAGAACTGTGTGTTGACTATAATAAGTTGACAAAGCCTTGCATACGCGTCAACTTATTTTTTTAGGGGACGCATCACTTAGTAGGCCCACAAGTGTGTGACAGAGAACTTATAGCCCATTTGCGTTTTGTAAGAATGTACAACCCATTTTTGAATTCTAATGGAATTTACAACAGCCCATTTACAGTTTGTTAAAAGTATAGCCCATTTTCTAGCTAGGACAACGATTAATAATTTCAACCAACCGTTAAAGACAGAATTCAATAAAATTTTCCACATTTTGATGGGATCCAAAATATTTTTGTCCCGAAATTTCTATTCAGATTAAATATAAATTTGTATTACGTAAAAATCCAACGAAACATTGCGCGCGCAACAATGAAAATTTAAGATTTTCAAAATCCATAAATAATATTTTATAAACTAATTTCGTGTTTGGTGCATTTTTTATAGTTACTGCCCAGTTTTTATAATTACATCCCATTTATTATTTTTAAAGCCCATTTTCCTGTTAAGCCTAATGCATCCCTCCTAGGAAAGATTTGCAGCATAGCGGGGTGGAGAATAACAAGTTGACCTTGCCTGGGTATTCCTCCAAAAGACGTATAGCTGGGCTAGCCATTTTTATCTTGAAAAAAGTAGTATCTGGGCTGGATATCTGGCCTGGGCTAGACGGGCCACAAACTGCCCAGTTAATACCCTGTTCTCCTCTGAACAACAATGAAATCATCGCCAAGAAAAACTCTGCAGTGCTCATGCCTCAAAAACACAAATACTGCTCGAGCTACTTGGTCCTAGCTGTCGGCCGCACATTGTGCAATTCTCTCGTTTATATTGACTATATAGGTTGACAATGGTGTGGGACCGTGATGTCAGGAAACCAGGAGAAAGCAAAAAAAATATAGTTGTACATAATAAGGAGGTACTTGCGTACGTACGGCTATGGCCCTAGTGGGTCCCTAGTGTCATCCAGTCAAAATAAAGTCATCTCCTGAATCCTCATGTTCGTTGACCATGTTAACAATGCTCGGTGCCACGACGAGCGCAACAACTCGAAGGACAACGGAGAGGGCCTCACGGGCCCTACGGAGGTCTGATACAGCGCCCGCTGCTCATTCAGGAAGCCAGGATCATCGGACACCTATGAGCACCTTCGAGAAACTGAGACGGCATGAAACGGTAAGGCCGCGCTTGGGAGCTCTGGTTTATTTCAAACCTGTATTAACATACAAGTGTAATTTACTCGTCATCGGAAGGCCCAAGGTCTGTAAGTAAAACCGGCGGGTTACGTGTGTAATTTGAGAGACCAGTGTATATTTTACGAGCATTGCTATATGGACGACATTACCAGACGATACATGCACGACGTGCGTATCATGCCATCCATGGGCAAGGCTGAAAACACAGCTAACGGCTAGATTAGCAATCGTCCGAGTGTCGTTCAGCATTTTTATCATGTGTGAAGTACTTCCGATATTTTACTAGTCGAAATCGACCAACCAAGCGCCTTCGCCCGAGACCATCTGCTTTAATTTACAAGCGTCAGTTTTACAAGCGGTTTTGGTTGGAAAACGACGATCCAATCACGGCCTAGTATCATGAGTTGGTCGGAAGATCATATGGTTTCACGTATAACCTACCCGACATGTCATATAGGCTATGAATGAAACATCAGACGATGAACTTCTTACGCACGGAAACAACAGAAGAGGATGATCTTCTTAACAAGCAAATCACTGGCATTAGATCGACATGCAAAACAATACGAAGCATTATTCTCAAGAGGCACGGTGAACAGCTCGTGATGCCGCATGCCACAACATTCCGAGCTCAACTTTGCAATCAAACACAAGGCCTGGCATTACATAGACAATATTCAGAACAAACTCTTAACACAGGAATATCTCAGCAGAGTAACTATTTACTTCTAAATTGAACACATGAATAGGAAAAAACACTCGACGCTGCTCACAGCAAGGGCGTCCCACTCAAAAATATCAAATGCATGTCTTCTGGCCAACATCGATGAGCAAATTTTGACAAGGTTTTCCAATTCCAATATATTAAACTAACGTCTTCTTGCTAACATCAATGAGCAAATTTTGACAAGGTTTTCCAATTCCAATATATTAAACTAACGTCTTCTTGCTAACATCAATGATTAAACTTTGACAAGCTTTTCCCATTCAAAATGTGTAATGCCTATGATCGTGTCCTGTCTTAGCTTCTTGTACTTGTTTGGGCACTTTTTGCCCAGGGCACTCCACGTGTTGTTAAATTGCCAATGGTCTTTGCAGACTAGTCATGTTACCGGTGTCTAATAATACTCTGTAAAGCTTCTCAGTCATTCCTTCTGTAATGTACCGCATCCAGTGACTGCTTCTTTCTGCAAAGTGGAACGACCAACTGGACCCAGTAACGCAGCAGTTTGCCTTGGACACATTGGCTCCTTTTGTGCAGTTCAACTAAAATCGAAGTCGAAATAAAACCGAGCTTTAAGTTTGATATCCCTGTAAGCAACAATAGGTATAAGGGAAACAATTACTGAGAAATAACGGTTGATGACTTGTCCTAATGGGAAACAAAGCAGGAGAGGAGCAATTCTCCCTCAGTGTGATTCATTCATATTGACTGAGACATTATCTTAACAATGCCTTGGTTCAACATGTATAAAGAACGACAAAGCAGAAAAGTACCATTCCTGAAACAATGCAACTGATTCATTTTTAAGAGACATTATCTTAACAATACCTTGGTTAAACATGTAGAAAGAACTACAAAGCAGGATAGTACCATTCCTAACAAGTGTTGCCGTTTTGAACTAAGATTCAGTAGTTAATTAATTCTGAGAGTGGCATTGCTTAATTTTACTAGCGGCATTAGATTAACGAAAAGCATAAACTGTTCCAGGGGAGAGTGGGCGCAACAACAATATGTGCTTCCATCTACTTATAAAGGGGGTGATGCAGAGTTTGTTGTAACAAAGCAAGAAGCATCATGTCTGGGTTGGTCCCATTTTTGTTCACTACTTAATGGGTAAAGAGAGCAATACAATAGCTTCAATTCAACATTTATTTAAAACAGTACCAATACAAGTAGCACAACATCTCAAAGCACACTGCACAATCATGTGGATGAAGGCCTGTACTAACCATTCATGAGAACACCAGGATAAAATACAAATCTGCTAACACGAATAGGAAATCCAATCTCATTTTGTGCAGTTGCACTGAAATCAAGCAAAGTGTTTCGCGTAGCGAAGCAAAATGTCGCAATAGCAACAAGTTGAATAGATATCATGTGGTAGAGACCAAGATTTGAAACAACTCGACAGGAACACTGGAAACAAATCTCGATCTCCTTTTGTGCAGTTCCACCAAAATTAAGCAAAGTCACCGGTGTGACATTCAAGTTGAACTGCACAAAACACTCTTAAAACATAAGTGTTTCGAGTAGCGAAGCAAAATGTCGCAATAGCAACAAGTTGAATCGATACCCCTGTTTTAACAAAGGCAAAAAAGGAAACAATTACTTGCAGATAAAGGAGGATGAAACAAACGGTGACAGAAAGAAGCATCTAACTTATGTTGGATGGAAAACAAAGTAGGATAGTAGCATTTCTAAAACGGTAGCATTGATTCATATTAATAGAGACACTCTCTTGAAACAACATTCGTTAAAAAATGTAATTTACTTTTAACAGTGGCATTGCTTCAATTTTCCGGCGGCATTCTTAGATTAACAACAGCAAAATAGCTGTATGGGACATGCTAGCACCATGTGCGTCCACATGTATAAATGGGTGATGCAGAGTATGTAGCCAAGCAGCATATCTGTGTTGGTCCCATATTTGTTCTCTTTGAACTTTTTTCCTATGTGAGGGCAGCAAATCTAGTCCTGCACAAACTACCCGACCCCCCTAGTTTCTTTCCCTTTTCAACAATGAGATCGGTTCCTTACAGATGTGTGTACTGGGTTACCCCCTTTTTCCCTTTTCGACCAACAAAGCGGCTGGATAGCCAGTCTATACTACTTTTCCTCCCTCCTTTCCTCATTGAACCACGTCCTAGATTCATGCTCCACCCCACCGCACCTTTCTTTCCTCTTTGAACCAAGACCTAGATTCGACTACAGATTGAAAAAGATCCACATGCAGCTAGAGCAACGACAGTTTCAAAGAAACTTATACCTTAGGGTCGTCGGGATGTGGCAAGGCGTGCGGCGGGAGGCCGGATCTGCCCACGCTACGTACGACAGCGAGGAAGAAGGGGTCGGTGGCCCTCCCGCACAGGCACTGGGTGAAAGAGAACAGCGCAGCCGGCAGTGGATTGCCTCACTCGCCGAAGGCGATAGAGTTAACGCTGCACCTCCTCCCCTTCCCGGTGCGACGGGATACAGACGCCTCCTTCACCAGCTGTGAGGGGGGAGAGAGACAAGAGGCCAACGCAGTCTTGTTTAGATCTGGTGAAGAGAGGGTGAGAGATTGTGAATATAGCAAACCCTAGCAAATGAATGCTGAGCCTCCAGCGTGTAACATATATGTATTGCGGCGAGCGTGTGGAGAGTGCAAACCCTAGCGAACAAGCGCTGAGGCTCCCGCTTATATATATACTCTACTAATGTAGTACGGACTGAGCTCCGGTGCCTTCACTCCATCTGCTTTTGGCTGTATGACAGGTGAGCCAGCCACATTATCGGCCCACCTGTCATAAACCCAAAGGTAGGTGCACTAAGTCAATGAAGCTGCGTCCATATAATACTCTCATGTGTATACGACTAATATATAGTGGAGTGGTTTTCTTATTCTCTCCATAACAATCGTTTCAAATTGTGTAAGTACGAAACGAAACTCTTTATTTAATGTACAGAGGGAGTACTACTTCTGATGAACTAACGATCCACGCCCACGCGTCATGGTCGCACTTCCTGTCCTTCACGTGTGGTACACTACCCTCCCTTAAGTGAACAACCACACATGCGCCAAATTATCGGAAACGTATGAGAGTGTGTATAAATAAAGAATTTTAATTTCAATTATCGGAAAGGTTTGAGAGTATTACAAAGTTTGACTTGAGTCAAATCTAATATGTGGAGTAGATAAAAATGGAGGGCTACTATGTCCATCCGGGTTTTTAGTCCACACCATTTTTTAAATCAAAGTTAATAGCTGGACAAATAAAATTACAGGGGAGCTGGAGACAAAGTTGTGAGAAGGCTTAGAAATCAATACAAAACTTATGCTCTTAGTACCAACGTCGATCCTTCTTCGAGGAAACATTTGGTTCATAGCCAATTGTGTGATAAAATTGCACCAACGTGAAAGACGACTGCGTCTCCAATGCAACCAAGGTGAATTGACGAAGGATATCATCTTTGTGCGTAACAAGCAAAGAGCACTGATGGAAGACAACTTGTTTTTCATTGAAAATCGATCAGCTTCACCAGCCGACGCAACCATGAGGCGCGACCATGAGCATCGACAGGTCATCGTGGTGATGCATCATCCACTTGGCATCAAGTTTGGGTGAGGCACCTATGAAGTCCTACAAATCCTCACTGTGGTCTGTTTCTTCTCAGAAATCAAGATCGAGGAAGGAAGAACCACGTGGTAGAGGACAGTGAGGCGGAACAACAATGGCCATCCAATTTTGTGCAGTTCCACTAAAATTGAGGAAGACATGCCCGGGTATGGAGACGCACATCGCTGTTTCCAAAAATATAAAAAGGGTTAATGAAAAGTACACCAACAAATAGAAGCATCATAATTAAATCTTGATGGGAACTAAACCAGGATACCCAAGAAAAAAAAGCATTTCTTCATTTAACCAGTGATAGTACTACCACCATATGGACAATGACCGCACAACCACCATGTACTTTTTGTCGAAACAACATGTATACCTCCACCAAGGCATAAATCAGGACAACTTTTCGAGTGGCATTTCCTCTATAATAGTACTAGTAGGTGATGTTGGACCAGCCGACGAACCCTAGCTACTATGCATGGGGAGCTGGGGAGTAGTCGCATAGAAGAAAACCCGCACGCAGCGACCTGGGGAGGTGGACCAGTACAAGAAGTTATACCTCAGGTGGGCGAGATGTCGTTTAGGCGGGCGGGCGGGATCTTCCCACACGACGGCAGCGAACAAGGGCGCGGAAGATCTTCGTCTGCGCCAGCGCCGGCTCCGAGAGGACGGTGCGCATGGGCTCCCCCCGTCGCCGACGGCGACAACGTCAATGCTGCACCTCCTCACCTCCCGCAGCGGACGAGATTCGGCCGGATCTGTGACCACCGGTGAGGAGAGAGATAGACTGGACACTGTCATCTTGTTTTGATATGGAGAGGGGAGAGAGCGAGACGCGAGAAACTCTATCAAACAAGAGGCTATAATGGAGTAAAAAAATCTCTCCATAGCAGTGGTTTTAAATAGAATACGCGCGTTCCCAGAAAAAAGAAACGAAAACTGGCGGACAATTTTTTAAGGGTCTGTCTAGGACACATCTAGATGTGACATAGTTATGTCACATCTAAGTTGATGTCCACTCTGTTTGTGGTCTATTTTTTTTTGTTCCTAGTTTTTTTTGTTTCTTGTTTCTACATTATATACTTGTGGGAGCTTAGATGTGATATCCTTAAATAACATCTAGATGTGAATTGGACAAACTGATTTTCTAACGTACCAAGAAAGAAAACTCGATCAAAAACACGCTCCCGCTTCCAGGTCGCGAGAGTCGTTGCGCACACACACATAGACATAGACATGCATATCCGTGTTTACGTAAAATTCCATTTCCATCTCCATCTCCAATCATATTTGTCCAACTGGCACATTATTTACGTTGTTAATTATATACGCAGCAATATTAACGTACAACATCTCTTGTTTGCGCACGTCCGGACCGCTGCCACGGCCGGTCCTGACCAACCCGAACCCTCTTCATCACCAGTGCGTGCTTCCCGCCCGAAACGGCCAGTGCCGCATTCATGCTCGGCCAGAGCGGACGCGACCCCTCACTGGCGCCGGCATTGAAGCGGCACGCCGACCGAGAGAGCGTTGCCCGCGCCGCTTCCGGGTGCACGCGGCTGCTCCGCGTTCAAAGGTCGCAATAGCCGGCTACAACATGCATGTAAAAAGTTTTTGGGAGTCCGTGCTACAGCTAGCTGTCCTCCCCCAACTCGTCAATCTCTTCCAGTAGTGCTAGTAGTACTCCATGGCACGATCCATCGACAAGCAGGCGGGCAAAGTTATCGTATACTCGGTTTGCGGTTAGTGGCATGCCGAGCGACCGTGTGGGGTCGAGCCGTGGAGGAGGGTGAGACACGAACACGACATACGTGATTTAAACGTTGGTTTTGCTCAATGGCACGATCCAACGAAACAAAATGTTGATTTCTCTCCGTTTCCATTTTTTCTCCGGAAAAACGGAAACTTTCCGCTCCATTTTCATTCCTATTCCAAGCTTGCCCCGTTACAACATTCCATCAAATACAAAAGAAAACTAACACGCATGCTGATGCATCTCAATGATTCACAGATCATAGAGCGTGTACGAAAGAAAAACTGCTGATGGGGTCACTACGACTTAAACCCTAAACCCTAAACATGATTTAATTCCCTGGCCAGGTAGAACCTGTCGAAGGAAAGACGGCTGGCACCCTCGGATCATATGATGCTTTTGTGTAGTTCCACTAAAATCGACCTGAGCATCCCTGATGGCAAAGATATTGAAGAAGTGTGATTAAAATAATAGTACTGGCACTAGTTCATGAGACATAAACTCATCACAAGTAGAAGCCAGTAGAAGTAGAGCAAGATCGACATGGAGATGGAGCTACGGCAGTGGAGCAAGCCGGCTCCAAAAGGAAGATGGACTACCTAGGACGTCGGGCTGTAGCTAGAAGGGCGGTTGGGACGAGGCATCGGCCCAAACCGCGGTGACCCCTGATTGGGATGCACCAACTGTGGGTTTTCTCCCTCGCCGATGTCGACCGCGTCTATGCAGAACATTGTTCCCTTCCCCCAGCTGCGGGATCAGGCCCGTCGTTCTATGCTTGTGAAGAGAGCAACCTTAGCAAGCAGGCTTGTAGCTTAGGCTCCTGCTAGTGTATATATACTGGTTTTATTTTTCTCTCCATATCAACCATTTTATATTGCGTACGTGTCATTCAAGAGTGAAATGACGGTTGCTTCTTCCGACTAACTTACTGTGTGATTTGACTGCTCCTTAGTGGCCCCTACACGTACTCCCCCTACGTGTATGCAACAGTCACACGTACACATGGGCGCAAAAACGTGCGCGACGCCCTAATGCATGCATGTCCGAGCACACGACATAACACACATGGTCACGCTAAGTGCTTAACCTACACGTGCATGCACACACATACTCAGTCAGGGTGAGCTAGCGACCGTATAAACACTAAAAAATATATATATTGAGTGCAATGAGCGTATTATGAAGTCCACTGACCGTATTTTTACAAATATACAGTGACAGACAGTGTATTTATCTCGTTTGAAATTAATCCATATTAACCGGAGAGGAGGCAGTATGGACTAGCATTACTTGCGTGCGGTGGCTCGCAGGACAAGGAGAAACTTTTGACTAATGCAAGCTCTCCCTCGCTCAGGCGATGGACGTGCAACAGTTAATTCGGTGTCAGATTGCCAGAAGCATACACTATACTACTAGTGCTACTATTGTTCGACTTCCCGAATAGGCGAACAGCCAAGCGCAAAGTTTACTAATATAGTCTATAAAGGTACGTACTATACTAGTAGTAGGAACCGGATGGAGGAGCATCTGCACTCTTATTATAATTTTAAAATGTGATAAAGCAATCTTCAACACATTTGGTTATCTTCGAGGGTTCTCGCATGTGATAATGGAAGTTGATTGCATGGAACACTCGCCACAATTATCGCTTAATTCTGGCTCATATCCTGTTACACAATAGTAGCACTCGGTAATATTTCCTCTTTTTTTGTTATTCAGCATGTAAACAGGTCAGCAAACCTTGCGGCGCATCTTCGTGCAAACCGTGCTTGCTGCACTTTGAATGTGGCCGAGAGCTGGCTTGATGAAACACCTCGCTTCCTACTTCTTTTTTTGCGGGGTACCTCGCTTCCTAGTGACCAGTGTCTTGGCTGATCGTCCTAAGAATGCTTATATATGAATAAAGCTCTCTCATTTACCCGCAAAAAGGATTGAGCCATATTAACTGGAAAGGAGGGAGTATGGACTAGCACTACTTTTTGGTGTGTCCCGTCAACTCGCGGAACGAGGAGAAGCTTGCAGGACAAGGTGAAGCTCGCTTACGCCTTTTGACTAATGCAACCTACCCTCGGTGGACATGCATCAGTCCATTCGGTGTCAGATTGTCAAAGGCATACACTGTAGTACCCAACATGCGGAGTACCATCATTGTTCGACTTCACGAAGAGGCGAAGAGCCAAGCGTAGTAGTACGAGTAGTACTACTACTAGAACCGCATGATGGAGCATTTGTACTCTTATTTCTTTTTATCTCTGATAAAGTACACGTTTATTCCGGAGAAGGGCGGAAAACGGCAGCCCAACATGTAATGAATGATATCGATCAACCAACCATGCTCGAATATATCTTGGCCTCCATGCGAACCCGTCTGTGTGTTCTCGCTCCTCGTCTCTCTCAAGGAACGGCAGGTTGGCTCTTTGCCGTCAATTGAGATCAGTTTGCTCACACTCCTGTCCCACATGTCAGTGATATCCCAAGAGGAGGTGCGTTGACCGACTGGCCATACGCGTACTTGGTTTTGAACCTTCATACTCCTCCTCCCTCCGTCACAGTTTACAGGGCGCGCTTCATTATGATGCATTTCTCTCAATGCATTTCCACCACCAGAGAGACTTTAGACGCGTTTGGTTTAATGCTCAATTAATTAGGGCGTGGTAAGCGCAATCAAGTCCACAATTTTCTCTCCATGTAACTACGGAATGGAGTAAGTGCATGCATGTGTGTACCCGGGGTGGAAGCACTGCATGCATGTGTGTACGCATTATTCCCTCTACTAGTAATAGACGCCGTGCTATAACTACCAATGCTATCTTTCAGGCCGATCGCTAGTTGCCTTGGTCCCACAGATTTTTTTTCTTTTTTCTGAAGCGCGCTGTATAAACAGTGACGGATGGAGTAGTATGAGCGGATTCAAAGAAGAGCGTATTGATGGTTGCTTCTTCAGAGCAACCTATAGTGGGAAAGGTGGGGCTTACGATTTGACTGCTCATTACTCACTATTAATGCGGTGCAACGACCGGGCAGAGTCTCCCATGCGGTTGTGCACTACCCCCTTGGTACTTAAATATACTCTGGAGTATATTTGTCTTTCTAGGGATTTCAACGAGTGACTACTCAAATATTTGTCTTTTTAGAGATTTCAAATGGACTAGCACATATGGATGTATATACATATTTTAGAGTGTAGATTCTCTCATTTTGCTCCGTATGTAGTCACTTGTTGAAATCTCTAGAAAGACGAATAGAATATTTAGGAACGGAGGGAGTACACATACGAAGCAAAATGAGTGAATCTACACTCTAAAATATGCCCGTTTGAAATTTGTAAAAATACAAATATTTAGGAACGAAGGAGTATAATTTTGTGCATGGCACATGGACCCGGATGATGAAGAGGCTTCTGGCAATGCTATCAAGCTTCCAGCATTTGTTTACATAATTGACGTACTATACAAATAATTTTCCAGCGAGACATGAAATTGTACAACGGTGTGAGCTTTCAGCTTCTGTTTCATGTGTCTTGCCATCGATGCTCTTTCGGAAACAATAAAAACTAACTTCCTTGCTAATGCATGTCAATTATTAGCAGATCAGAGCTAATAATTACATCACAACTGAAGACAGAGTTGTGAGAAGGTGTTAAATTAAAATTGATCCATGCTTTCATTGGCAGCAACGTGCCCCCAGCTCTGTCTAAATCAACAAGGCATGTTGGGAAAAAAGTAGCTGTCTGGAGCATGCAACATTTCGATCATTTTGTGCAGTTCCACTAAAATAGGGCTGAGCATCCCTGTTCCAAAGATATTAATTGTGATTACGATAATAGAGGACTGCTGATGAAACAATAAACACATAAATAGAAGCCAGTCACCTTTGCAGTCTCTTTTAAGACTAACTAGTTGGAGAAGATTAGGCTCGGAGTTGGATGAGGAGGATAGAGCAAAACCAATCTCCCTTTGTGCAGTCGCACTGAAATGTAGAGACGTTGCCCATGTGGCATTTTAGTACAACTGCACAAAACACTCTTAAGAAAAAAGTGATTTGTGCAGTTCACCAAAATGTCGCAATAGCAACGAGGTGAAATGGATAGCCCTGTTTGCAAAAAAGAGGTAGAAAGGAAACAATTACTGGCCAATAACAGTTGATGACACATGTGACGACAAAAAAGAAGCATATTCCTTGCCCTAAGGGAAGATAACAACATGGTTGTGTTTGTCTAAAACGGTGTGAGGACGAGAATGCAATATGGAAAGTATGCTGGACGAGCTATGTTTTGGGCAAAGAACTATGGAAGATCCACATGCAGCGACATGGGAAGACGGGCAGTGGAGCAAGGCCGGAGGGGATACCTGGAGGTCGTCGGGATGTAACTAGGTGAGCGGCGGCGGGCGGAATCTGCGAGCAGGTGTCGTAGGCCCTGCCGCGCCGGAGCTTGGTCAGAGAGAACGTCGTGTACCGCAGATCGGGACGTGCTGCCTCGGCGCCGTCGAACGGAGAAACGACGCACTTCCTCCCTTTCCCCCGGCGGACGGGATGCGGCCGGATCAGTGACCAACGGTGAGAGAGAGAGGCCACCGCACTCCCTTTCCCCCGGCGGACGGGATGCGGCCGGATCAGTGACCAACGGTGAGAGAGAGAGAGGCCACCGTAGCCTTGTGTGAGATACTCTGAAGAGCGACAAACCAGGCACGCAAGGCTCCATTGTATATAGTGAGCGGACTACCTTTTTCTCCATAAAAATCATTTTATATTCTATGTACGTGCCATTGAGCGCTATAACTTTATTTAAAAATAACGCGGCAATGCGTCAAGTCGAACTTTGTTTTGTGCAGGCGTGATACACGACCTCCCTAGGTAAACAACCACTACAGGCGTTCAAATTAGCACGTGGGCTGCCATTTCGTAAAGAAATGAGCTCCAGGGTGTGGCTGGGCACGAAGCATGAGTATGTGCACGGTGCACCTATTCTCTTTTTGTATACGTACACCACCTACGTGGGGTTTGCTACCTCTTGAGCACTGCGTTGGATTTCCCTGAAGAGGAGAGGATGATGCAGTAAAGTAGCGTAAGTATTTCCCTTAGTTTTTGAGAACCAAGGTATCAATCCAGTAGGAGACCACGCAAGTCCCTCGTACCTACACAAAACGATAGCAACTCGCAACCAACGCTTAGGGGTTGTCAATCCCTTCACGGTCACTTACGAGAGTGAGATCTGATAGAGATAATATTTTTGGTATTTTTGATAGATAGATGCTCAGTAAAAAGTAAAGGCAAAGTAAAAACAAAGCAACTAAATAAAGTGATATAGATTGATATGATGAGAATAGACCCGGGGGCCATAGGTTTCACTAGTGGCTTCTCTCAAGAGCATAAGTATTCTACGGTGGGTGAACAAGTTACTGTTGAGCAATTAACAGAATTGAACATAGTTATGAGTATATCTAGGCAATGATCATGTATATAGGCATCACGTCCAAAACAAGTAGATCGAAACGATTCTGCATCTACTACTATTACTCCACTCATCGACCGCTATCCAGCATGCATCTAGAGTATTAAGTAAAAACAGAGTAACGCCGTAAGCAAGATGACATGATGTAGAGGGATAAATTCATGCAATATGATAAAAACCCCATCTTGTTATCCTCGATGGCAACAATACAATACGTGCCTTGCAACTCTTTCTATCACTGAGTAAGGACACCACAAGATTAAACCCAAAGCTAAGCACTTCTCCCATTGCAAGAACTACCAATCTAGTTGGCCAAACCAAAAAGATAATTCATAGAGACTTGCAAAGATAACTCAATCATACATAAAAGAATTCAGAGAAGAATCAAATATTTTCCATAGATAATACTGGATCATAAACCCACAATTCATCAGTCTCAACAAACACACCGCAAAAAGAAGATTACATCGAATAGATCTCCACGAGAGAGGGGGAGAACATTGTATTGAGATCCAAAAAGAGAGAAGAAGCCAGCTAGCTACTAGCTATGGACCCGAAGGTCTGAAGTAAACTACTCACACTTCATCGGAGGGGCTATGGTGATGATGTAGAAGCCCTCTGTGGTGGATGCCCCCTCCGGCGGAGCTCCGGAACAGGCCCCAAGATGGGATCTCATGGATACAGAAGGTTGCGGCAGTGGAATTAGGTTTTTGGCTCCTGTTCTGATCGTTCGGGGATACGTAGGTATATATAGGAGGAAGGAGTACATCGGTGGAGCTCTGAGGGGCCCACGAGGTAGAGGGCGCGCCCAAGGGGGGCGCCCTCCACCCTCGTGACCTCCTTGGAAGCTTCTTGGAGTAGGGTCCAAGTCTCCTGGATCACGTTCGGTTGGAAAATCACGATCCCGAAGGTTTCATTCCGTTTGGACTCCGTTTGATAGTCTGTTTCTTCGAAATACTGAAAAAAGGCAAAAAACAGCAACTTAGGGCTAGGTCTCCGGTTAATAGGTTAGTCCCAAAAGTAATATAAAAGTGGAAAATAAAGCCCAATATAGTCCAAAACAGTAGATAAAGTAGCATGGAGCAATAAAAAATTATAGATACGTTGGAGACGTATCAGGCATCCCCAAGCTTAATTCCTGCTCGTCCTCGAGTAGGTAAATGATAAAAAAAGAATTTTTTATGCGGAGTGATACTTTGGCATAATTTCAATGTAAATCTTCTTAATTGTGATATGAATATTCAGATCCGAAAGATTCAAGACAAAAGTTTATATTGACACAAAAATAATAATACTTCAAGCATACTAATCAAAGCAATCATGTCTTCTCAAAATAACATGGCAAAAGAAAGTTATCCCTACAAATTCATATAGTATGGCTATGCTCCATCTTCCCCACACAAAATATTTAAATCATGCACAACCCCGATGACAAGCCAAGCAATTGTTTCATACTTATGACATTCTCAAAACTTTTTCAATCTTCACGCAATACATGAGCGTGAGCCATGGATATAGCACTATAGGTGGAATAGAAGGGTGGTTGTGGAGAAGACAAAAAGAGGGAAGATAGTCTCACATCAACTAGGCGTATCAATGGGCTATGGAGATGCCCATCAATAGATATCAATGTGAGTGAGTAGGGATTGCCATGCAACGGATGCACTAGAGCTATAAGTATATGAAAGCTCTATAAAAGAAACTAAGTGGGTGTGCATCAACTTGCTTGCTCACGAAGACCTAAGGCATTTTGAGGAAGCCCATCATTGGAATATACAAGCCAAGTTCTATAATGAAAAATTCCCACTAGTATATGAAAGTGACAAAATGAGAGACTCTCTATCATGAAGATCTTGGTGCTACTTTGAAGCACAAGTGTGGTAAAAGGATAGTAGCATTGTCCCTTCTCTCTTTTTCTCTCATTTTTTTATTTGGGCCTTTCTCTTCTCTTTTTTTATGGCCTCTTTTTTTTTGTAAAGTCCGGAGTCTCATCCCGACTTATGGGGGAATCATAGTCTCCACCATCCTTTCCTCACTTGGGACAGTGCTCTAATAATGATGATCATCACACTTTTATTTTTCTTACAACTCAACAATTACAACTCGATACTTAGAACAAAGTATGACTCTATATGAATGCCTCCGGCGGTGTACCGGGATATGCAATGAATCATGAGTGACTCGTATGAAAGAATTATGAATGGTGGCTTTGCCACAAATACAATGTCAACTACATGATCATGCTAGCAATATGACAATGATGGAGCGTGTCATAATAAACGGAACAGTGGAAAGTTGCATGGCAATATATCTCGGAATGGCTATGGAAATGCCATGCTAGGTAGGTATGGTGGCTGTTTTGAGGAAGGTATATGGTGGGTGTATGATACTGGCGAAAAGTGCGCGGTATTAGAGAGGCTAGTAAAGGTGGAAGGATGGGAAAAAGTGCGTATAATCCATGGACTCAACATTAGTCATAAAGAACTCACATACTTATTGCAAAAATCTAGAAGTTATCAAAGCAAAGTATTAAGCGCATGCTCCTAGGGGGATAGATTGGTAGGAAAATACCATCGCTCGTCCCAGACCGCCACTCATAAGGAAGACAATAAATAAATAAATCATGCTCCGAGTTCATCACATAACGGTTCACCATACGTGCATGCTACGGGAATCACAAACTTCAACACAAGTATTCTTTGAATTCACAACTACTTTAACTAGCATGACTCAAATATCACCATCTTCATATCTCAAAACAATTATCAAGCATCAAACTTATCTTAGTATTCAACGCACTCAAAAGAAAATTTCACATATCTTGAACACCAAGTATATTAACATTAAGCGAATTACCATACTATTAAAGACTCTCAAAATAATCTAAGTGAAGCATGAGAGATCAAATGGTTTCTTTGAAACAAATCCACCACCATGCTCTAAAAGATCTAAGTGAAGTACTAGAGAAAAAATTATCACGCTCAAAAGATATAAGTGAAGCACTATGAGCAAAACTATCAAGCTCAAAAGATATAAGTGAAGCACATAGAGTATTCTAACAAATTCCAATTCATGTATGGCTCTCTCAAAAGATGTGTACAGCAAGGATGATTGTGGTAGACTAACAAGCAAAGACACACATAATACAACACGCTCCAAGCAAAACACATATCATGTTGGTGAATAAAAATATAGCTCCAAGTAAATTACCGATGGAAGTGGACGAAAGAGGGGATGCCTTCCGGGGCATCCCCAAGCTTTCACTTTTTGGTGTCCTTGGATTATCTTGGGTGTGCCATGGGCATCCCCAAGCTTAGGCTCTTGCCGCTCCTTGTTCCATAATCCATCAAAAGAATTCACCCAAAACTTGAAAACTTCACAACACAAAACTCAACAGAAATCTCGTGAGCTCCGTTAGAGAAAGAAAACAAAAGACTACTTCAAGGTACTGTAATGAACTCATTCTTTATTTATATTGGTGTTAAACCTACTGTATTCCAACTTCCTTATGGTTCATATACTGAATTACTAGCCATAGATGCATTGAAATAAGCAAACAACACACGGAAAACAGAATCTGTCAAAAACAGAACAGTCTACAGCAATCTGTAACTAACGCAAACTTCTGTAACTCTAAAAATTCTACCAAAATAGGAAGTCCTGTAAAATTTGTTTATTGATCAGCAGCAAAAATAATCAACGCAAAATCACGTTTCTGTGATTTATCATAACTAAATTCGTGCGCGCAAAGTTTCTGTTTTCAGCAGAATCAAATCAACTATCATCGTAGGTTATCCTATAGGTCCTACTTGGCACAAACACTAATTAAAACATAAAACCACATCCAAACAGAAGGTAGATGGATTATTTATTCCTAAACAGAAGCAAAAACAAAAAACACAAAATAAAATTGGGTTGCCTCCCAACAAGCGCTATCGTTTAGCGCCCTTAGCTAGGCATAAAAGCAAGGATAGATCTAGATATTGCCATCTTCGGTACTTGGAGAGGAGGATCTCCTTTCTATGGCGTTCATTCTTCTATTTAAGTTAAGCACATGGCCATTAATGGAAGAAGTAAGATTAATCATGTTACGGAAATTTGCCTCTACACTAGACTTCATCTCTTTAATAATTTCATTTTGATAAAAGCACAGGAGAGTAGTCGATTCAACTTTATCATTCATGGGGTGCCCAAATATATTTTTCATTCTTTCATAGGTATCTATAGCATCCCCTTCAAGAAAACCTTCTTCAAAGATGGAATCTAAAACTTGTTTGAAGGAAGAGGGCAAGCTAACATAAAAACTTTTTAGGTAAATTTCAATTTGATATTGTGGTACATAACTAGCTCGAATCCTAAGTAACCTATCCCAAGCATCTTTTAAAGACTCATCAAGTAAATAGCGAAAAATTCCAGAGTCATCCTCATCAAAATTATTCAAGCTCTCATTGGAGACCCCGGTGGGTCTTTCTATAGCATCATTATTTATGAGCTTAGAGAGGATAGAGGGGTTGTCCAAGGCACTAGAGCTCGGGAGAAAACCCGTAGTTCTTTTTTATTCGGCCATGGCAACGAGAAGGCAAACAGGAAAGAGAGGAGGAGATTGGAAAAGAGAGGGCAAATAAAACGGCAAGGGTGAAGTGGGGGAGAGGAAAACGAGAGGCAAATGGCAAATAATGTAATGCGAGAGATAGGGATTGCGATGGGTACTTGGTATAGTTGACTTGCTTGCGTGAGCCTCCCCGGCAACGGCGCCAGAAATTCTTCTTGCTACCTCTTGAGCACTGCGTTGGATTTCCCCGAAGAGGAGAGGATGATGCAGTAAAGTAGCGTAAGTATTTCCCTCAGTTTTTGAGAACCAAGGTATCAATCCAGTAGGAGACCACGCACAAGTCCCTCGTACCTACACAAAACGATAGCAACTCGCAACCAACGCTTAGGGGTTGTCAATCCCTTCACGGTCACTTACGAGAGTGAGATCTGATAGAGATAATATTTTTGGTATTTTTGATAGATAGATGCAAAGTAAAAAGTAAAGGCAAAGTAAAAACAAAGCAAGTAAATAAAGTGATATAGATTGATATGATGAGAATAGACCCGGGGGCCATAGGTTTCACTAGTGGCTTCTCTCAAGAGCATAAGTATTCTACGGTGGGTGAACAAATTACCGTTGAGCAATTGACAGAATTGAGCATAGTTATGAGTATATCTAGGCAATGATCATGTATATAGGCATCACGTCCAAAACAAGTAGATCGAAACGATTCTGCATCTACTACTACTACTCCACTCATCGACCGCTATCCAGCATGCATCTAGAGTATTAAGTAAAAACAGAGTAACGCCGTAAGCAAGATGACATGATGTAGAGGGATAAATTCATGCAATATGATAAACCCCCCATCTTGTTATCCTTGATGGCAACAATACAATACGTGCCTTGCAACTCTTTCTGTCACTGAGTAAGGACACCGCAAGATTGAACCCAAAGCTAAGCACTTCTCCCATTGCAAGAACTACCAATCTAGTTGGCCAAACCAAAAAGATAATTCGAAGAGACTTGCAAAGATAACTCAATCATCCATAAAAGAATTCAGAGAAGAATCAAATATTTTCCATAGATAATACTGGATCATAAACCCACAATTCATCGGTCTCAACAAACACAACGCAAAAAGAAGATTACATCGAATAGATCTCCACGAGAGAGGGGGAGAACATTGTATTGAGATCCAAAAAGAGAGAAGAAGCCATCTAGCTACTAGCTATGGACCCGAAGGTCTGAAGTAAACTACTCACACTTCATCCGAGGGGCTATGGTGATGATGTAGAAGCCCTCCGTGGTGGATGCCCCCTCCGGTGGAGCTCCGGAACAGGCCCCAAGATGGGATCTCGTGGATACAGAAGGTTGCGGCGGTGGAATTAGGTTTTTGGCTCCTGTTCTGATCGTTCGGGGATACGTAGGTATATATAGGAGGAAGGAGTACGTCGGTGGAGCTCTGAGGGGCCCACGAGGTAGGGGGCGCGCCCAGGGGGCACCCTCCACCCTCGTGACCTCCTCGGAAGCTTCTTGGAGTAGGGTCCAAGTCTCCTGGATCACGTTCGGTTGGAAAATCACGATCCCGAAGGTTTCATTCCGTTTGGACTCCGTTTAATATTCTGTTTCTTCGAAATACTGAAAAAGGCAAAAAACAACAATTCTGGGCTGGGCCTCCGGTTAATAGGTTAGTCCCAAAAGTAATATAAAAGTGGAAAATAAAGCCCAATATAGTCCAAAACAGTAGATAAAGTAGCATGGAGCAATAAAAAATTATAGATACGTTGGAGACGTATCAGCTCTGTGTGAGAGAGATACAAACCTAGAGAGATATAGTGTGTGGGTTCTTGAGTGTTTTTTTGGGGGGAGGGTCAATAAAAAAATGTAACATATGCAATGTGTGTGAAATAGAGTCCTGGATATAACATATATATAGAGGGGGCGATCCACGAGAAGTGAGTGGAGGTATCACCGGCTTGAGGTGTCCATAGAATCAAAAAGAGGGATGATGTGGGTGTGTGTGCGCGCGCGATCGATAAAGAGTGCCATCGAATTTGTGTGTGCCCACGTCAAAGATATAGAGTGGCTGGCCTACTGGAACGTGAGAGGGGACATGTGCAGTTTGTCTCTATGGCATGGATACCTACCTGCAGCGCTCGACTATCGGTGTGTGGTGGGGGAAGAGGGAGGCCCAATTAACTATAGAGGTACAATGGCTGGTATATGTGTGGAGGAGGAGAGAGGCCTACCTCATGTATTAAGGAGATCGATCTGCCTCATGTATTAAGGGAGATCAATCGGCATCCATGCATATGTGCATGAGAGGAATAAGGTTGGGAGAGAGACAAAGCTAGAGTGTTGGAGGGGGTGGTAGTGGAGTTGCTTCTAACAAATGGTGGGATAGGCTTGCTAGACAAACGGAGGGCACGCCCGCAATATCAATAAGAGAGGAGATGGTTGCTTGTTGTCTGTGCACATGTGTGTGAGAGACAGGTCAGGAGGCATGCACTAATGATGAGGGGGGACGATGTGGCTGTGGTAAGCAGACATAACTACATAGGAAGATCAATCGCCCTTTGTTAGAGAAAGGAGAGACATAACTTGTGAGGTACGTCGATCGATGGGGGGGTAGTTAAAGTCAATCCAGGTATATGTTGGGAGATCGATCGGTATACATGCATGTGTGTGTTAGAAGCAAACAAGGCACAAGGAGAAGGATAGAGATAGAGGGATGCATGTAGGAGGTGGTACGAGAGGCATACTATATCGAGCGGGGAGGAGTGTGCGAGTACGAGAACGATGAAAAGAGTGGTGGGAGTGCGGCATGGACAGTGACAAGAGAAGAGGGGAAGCTTGTGTTTGTGCTAGGCACACCTGGCTAGAGAGGCATATCGATCAATGTGTGCCGTAAAGAAGGAGCTGGGGGGCCTACACACATCGTGGGTGAACGACCTAAAGTGAAAAGACGAATTTGCGCGATGGAGCTAGATAATGCTGAGAGAGGGTGAGAGGGATGCGGGCGTGTGCATGCACAAGAGAAAGTTAGCGCTAGCTACAAAGATAAGAGGGTTGTGTGGGTGTAAAAGACGAATAGAGATCATATATACTTCATTATAAAAAGCGAATTCGGATATTTGAAATTTTTATCATAGTGTTTTAAACCGATGTATGTGTGAGTATGTATAACGGTGATACACATGGTGTGTTTATGAACATGTTATACTACATTTAATATATTTTATCTCTACTCTTATAAAAAATGGAGTTGTTGATGATGGTGTGCCTGCCATCCTGCATTATAGGCCGTCCGATTTATATCTGGCGGATAGCAAGGAAACTATGATGGTTGAAGTTGGCAACAATCATGATTGTAGATTCTTATTGAAATAGAGAAACGAATTCAAATTTAGTTTGAATTGCAGCGGTAGTATAAACATTTGGAATGCACTAAAATGCTGGTATGAGTAGGTTACATGCATTATACAGCAAACCGAACAAAATTAATCGGACATAACATGGATTCATACTCCCTCCTTCCATCTATATAGGGCGTAATGAGATTTTTAAGACCACCTTTGACTATTGACAAGATTAATAGTACATGACATGCACAATGTGAAAATTATATCATTGAAAGAACCTTTCATAGACGAAGTTAATGGTGTGCTTTGTGTAAGTTGCATGTCATATATCATTGCTCTAATATTTGGTCAAAGTTAGCATCGAAAAACGCATTAGGCCCTATATAGATGGAAGGATGGAGTAGCTTTGAATAGCATTTGTATAGTAAAACGGGGCAAGACTGTCTCTTTGTGTGGTGTGAATAGTTTTATTTTTTTCGTTTTCTTTTTGGTTGAGGGAAGTGCGAATTGATTTGGTACGTACAAGTACAATATTACTACACGTTAGGTTTGTTATATCCCAAAAATTCAGATATCGTGCTCCCAAAACTGGCGCCTTCACAACCCCCGCCTTGCTATCCCGAAATTATAACGCGCGCGAAAACTCCCTCCAGCTGCCAAATCCCGACACGTGAAATCCCCATTCTAACCCTGAGCCGAAAGGGCCGCCAGTTCAAATCGGTGAGGGGTACTTTTGTAACACACCCTACATTTTGGACAAGCGCGTCCGTAAGTCATGCTTCACCTCCTCCCATCGCCCCCTTTTCGCCATTCAAAATCCCAGGCCGCCATAACCTCTCCGCTCCAGCCGCGAAACCCCACCCTCCTCCGTCCGCCATGTCACCGCTTCACAGCCGGAGCCTCTTCCCCGACGACGTCGTCCACCGCAACAGCTCGACGTCCCTCGTCCACCTCCCCGGATGAGGATCCATCATCCATCTCGCCGTCCCGCCGGTTCAGCCGCCGCGTCCTCCACCTCCAAGGAGCTGCTCCGACGATCACCCCGTCTATCGCGGCTGCTCCATCCCCACAGCTTAACCTGCTCCACCGGAACCGCAGCATCCTCATCGACTCCTCGGACGAAGCCGAGGCCTACTCGGCGCCACCAAAGAGGTTGTACACTCATCGCATCGCACCTTCTCCTTAACTCGACCTCCCGGCGCCGACAGTGCTCCATCCCGCACCCCCATGGAGCGGCAACCTTGAAGCCGGTGCCGCGGGCGACATCTCCACGGCGGCTCTCCCCCAGTGCGAGGCCCCTTCGGCGGCGCGGCCATACCAGCCGGATCTGCTGCTGCTGCTCCGGATCTCGCTTGCTCGCTCGCGCTGCTGCTGCTGCTCCGGCTCTCGCTCGCTCGCTCGCGCTGCTGCTGCGGCTCCGGCTCTCGCTCGATCGCTCGCTTGCCCAGCTGCTGCTGCTGCTCTCCCCCTTGCTCGTGCTGCTGCTCTGCTCCGATTAAGCCACACTTCAGTCGATTGAATCGACTTTTGGGTCAGTCGATTTTCAGGGGTTGGGGGGGCTCGCCGGAGTTAAGGAAGAACCACCCGTAGCGGGGCTGGGGGCTCGCCGGAGAGGTACCCCACTATCTATCTTAGGGTTCAGGGTGGGGGCGGGGGGGCTAGAGGGTTGGCCGGGGCGGCGGTGGCGAGTTGTTTCGGGGCGGCGAGGCGGCGCTGGGGCCGGCGGTCCGGCCGGTGGTGGCAGGCGGCTCAGGGGTGTGCAGGTTGAAGATGAACTGCAGGCCCTCCCTAAACTACATGTCAAGTGTCTCTCTGCTACCATTGCCTTCAGTTTCGACAGTAGCATTCAGATTCCACAGTTAATTTCAGTTTCAACAGTTAAGTTAAGAGTCAACAGTTTTTACCTCATCTGTTGTAGTCAGGTGGTTTTTGGTGATGTTAATTTTACATCCATTTTTCATCATCTATTGGAGATGCTATTAGAATCCCACTTGAGATTGACGATGTCTGTCTTGTGCTGCTTCAGTCTTGACGCCTTACGGCTCACCGGAGCTGCTCCAACGATAGAACGATCCATCACAATAGAGCAGTGCCCTGGACGCCGTCTACAGATTCCTCAGATCTTCCTCCACACCTCCGACAGCCACCTCTGCCTCAACTGCTTCAGCGACCAACCCAATGATGCTGAGGTCGACACGGCTACGGCAAAGAGGTTGTACACTTGTTGCGTCACTTATTACTATACATTCACGTCGATCCATTAGGGCTATTTTGGTTCAACGAAAAAACGTCAATCCACTAGTTGTTACCATCACTCTAAATTTCTGCATGCTCTCCTTACATAATCTCACCATATTTTTTTTTCGTATGCATGTCAGATATTGTACACAGTCATGCTGAACATGTAGAGAAAAAGAGAAGAGTTTTGTGCGGCAATACAATGTCATACAGACATCGCTCCATGGTGGGTTCAATGGCAAACCCTCCCCACCCCTCTCCAGATTGTAATCCAGAGGAAGATATCTGTTCTGAGGCGTAATCAGACGCCGCTGACCACTCCTATTTACCCCCCAAGGTGTTTGCTCTACCTTGGCATGATGATGTTAGTCATATCATGCATATGTTGCCTTGCAGTGCCTACTTTTGACATCATATATGTCATCTGCTTAGTTTAGACATGTTCTGTAATGCCACTTGTTTATTTTCTATATCATATATGGGAATTATGCAGTCTCATGTCTTTTAGCCAGCCATAATATATGTGAAATGTGCAATGCCATCCTGTTTAACCAGGCATCATATATTTGAATGATATCTTGCCCATCCTTTTCTTCATTACATTTCCATTTGTTGACAATGTTTGTACATTAAACTACTCTTCCTGTGAATCAGCCATTTGGGTTGGAGATGGAAAAATCTGGAGTGAAAACAAGGCCTTCAGAGCAGACAGTGCTACCTGTCGAAGTAGATCTCTTGTTGGGTCCCGATAGCTCCTCAGAGATGGATTCAGAAACAGATGACCAGTCCTATTCCCCCACTGAGGTGTATGCTCTAACTTGGCATGGTTATACTGCTCATATCATGCATACGGTGTCTTGCATTGCATAGTTTAGACATCATATACACAATATTCAACACCATGTTCTTAGTTCAGACATCATATCGAATGCCCTCTGTTTAGCATATAAATCACATATGTGAAATAAATGATGCGATCCTGATTACTTAAATAACATGTAGGTGAATTATGTCATGCGATCCTGTTTAGTTATTCATCATATCTTTGAATTATGTTATGCTATGCTATCCAGTTTAGATAGACATCATATATGTAAAATTATGTCATGCTATCCGTTTTAGTTAAACAATATACATGTCAACTATTTCATGCCCTCTTTTTTCCACACTATCTATTCCATCTCTCATACAATGTCTGTACATTCAACTATCATTCCTGTTTATCAGCCATTTGAATTGGAGCGGGTGATGCCAGTATCTAGCGGAATAAAAACACGGTCTTCAAATAAAACAGTGCTACCTCTTGGTGGAGATAGCACCCCGGTTGTACATGCACAAGAACCAGCCCTACCACACATAACCCAAACTCTCGCAGATTGTACCCCTACTGCGATGGACAGAGAACCAGCTTCACCCAATCTAACCCCAACCCGGCCGATAGTAACCCAGTTCCTGTTGACACAGCACCATCTCCACCACAGAGCTCCCAAACAACAGCAGTTAGTAAGGCAGCTCCAGTGCCCAAAGGGCCAGTACTATCACGGCGAACCCCAACTCCACCAGTTAGTACGCCTATTCCTGTGGAGGAAGCACAACGAGCCAGTCGTAGTTTAGCATCTATCGCATTTGATGTTGTTAAATCATATGTGCGTATCTTCCCATCTTGGAAATATTATACTGAAGATGAAGGAAAATGCCAGTTGCAGGTGTTTGTCCAGGAGTTATGTGTAAGTAATGTTATTCATGGCAATTACTTTGCTTCGTCCCATACATCCTACCTCCATGATGGTTATAATGTAGCAAATTTTCCCATTTTTCTCTATAGAGAAGGACCGATTTGGAAACTCAGGATGAGGTAACCTATGCTAATACCTCTGCTATCTTCAAGAATGCTTGGTGGCAGTATCGGAATTACCTGAAGAAAACATACTTCACCGGCAAAGAAACTCATCAAATTCCCTTACGTTCTCCTAAGACACATTTACTGGACGATGACTGGGAACGCCTTGTTCTGTACTGGTCCTGAACCAAGAATGTGGTAAGGTCTATGAGCTCATTTTTTATTTATTTTTAAGTATTTTATTCTTGCGTCTTACTGTACTCTGTTCATGTAGAACAAGTGCCTAAACCTGAAGAACAACTGTTCTAATTTAAAATTCCATTGCTATCATAGTTCAAAAAAGCGCTAGGCGTTAATTGTGCATTTTGCCACCGCCTTGCACTTTACTGACCAAAGCGCATGCTTATGCATAGTTATGCATAGATTATGCATAGTTATGTGCAATGCGTTTTGCCAATGCCTAGAGCCTAGGCGCACTTAAGCGCTCGCTTAGGCGCGCCTTTTTTAACTATGATTGCTTTGCTCTTGTACCACTGTATTTACTGATACGAACTTATTTTTAAATTGAAGGATCCAATCGAAACTCCAATGGCACAGCAGGTATGTTCACGCATGTTTCTTTAACAGGTTTGCTCTTATCAATAGCTCTGTTGATTTCAATTTCAATTGTGTATACAGTTGACTTTCATATCATGCACATTACTACATCACAACAGAGCCAATAGTGTTGTTGTACATGTAGACCCGTGGTACCCATTTGAAAGCTTGTTGTGCCATGTAGTTTCCCACGCTTTGTATTCTTTCACTGCTGCTTTGTCTTGAACTGATATGATTTGAACCGTGTCTCTATTTTGATTTGGGAAGACAATGCAGTAACCATAGGACATAGATATATGTTTGTTTGATGCTTTTATTATGTACTAGTACTTGGCAATAGAAGACTTGGTAGTTTAATCCTGTCCACCTTACTAATGAACTGGTTCACCGAAATGAGTTTCATATACTAGTACATGCTAAACTTGTTATGTGTCTGCATGTTTCTTCTTTTAGAATGTTGACAGAATATTGGGGAAGAGTGCCTTATTAAGCAATGGTAAAGGAAGTAATGCAGTTAAGGTTCAGGATAGTGACACATCCTTGTTGGTCTCCAACAAAGCTGATAAAATAGCTAAGGAAGACTATCTTGAAGACAGCGAGACAACCCCAAAGTCATGTCTTGGTTTAGTGTTCGAGTTATTGGCCACTACCGCATGCACAAGCTATTCAAACTCACTGCCTGAATCAGTTCGGTTTCTTGAGCCTCAACTACAAGCTGAAAGACATCGATCAGCTGTGCTGCGACAAGAAGCGGAAGGACCGCGGAAGTCCCTGGAGCATTCAGATGCATACTTTCTGGTGCAACAGCAAGCGTTGGAGGATTTTAGCGCCAAACAGGACAAAGCTAATCAGCTTGCTAAGCTTATTGCCAGCATGGTGGATACCCAGGATAACGTTTCTTGAGCTCTTCTGAAGTTGTTTCAGTTATGCTCTTGTTTTGCTGCCGCATTTATTTGCACTGGTGGCCAATTTTGACGGCCAAGTGTATGTAATATGCTGCTTTGTTCCCTATATTTGCACTGGTGGCGAAATTTGATGACCAGTGGATGTAATATGAGTAATAGTGGTAATAGGCTAGCCTTAATTGCTTGCTTATTTATTTCCTTATTGTCTTGTTTAGTTGTTTGCTTGTAGTCATTGTAGTTCTTTCTCTGTGTTTTTCTAGTGGCCACAATAGCCTATTTTTTGGTAACTAGGCCAAAATAATCATGGCAACACACGGACTGTTGTAACCATGGGCCTCCTGCAGGCCATATGATCCATGGGCCTTCGTTCGACCGTAGGACCATTGGCCTTCTATACGGGCCGTAGGATCCATCGGCCTTCTATACGGGCCTTAGGGATCAATGGGCCTTCTACGGGCCGTAGGGTCCATGGGCCTTCTACGGGCCGTACTATCCATGGGCCTCATACGGGCCGTAGGATCCATGGGCCTTCTATGGGGCGTATCATCATTTCACCAATCATGGGCCGTACTATTCGTGGACCATAACGGGCCGTTAATAGGCCGTATTTGATAACTCTATGAAAATAGCCCAACGGTTTTTTTGGCATGAAAACGGCCCAACGTATTAATGGTCCGCAAACGGGCCGACTGTAACGACGGGCTGAATTTGGCCCACAAGCAGAAAATGACAGTAACGGGTCGTATGTAACCGAATGCTGCAAATGAGCCCAAGAATCAATGGGCCCTTAGAAGGCCGAAAGATAACTTGGGCTGGAAACGGCCCAATGGAATAACGGGCCGTTAATGGGTATAAAGTGATACACTGTTCATTACGGGCCAGTTTCACCACGGGCCGTTAATGGGCCAAGAGTTACAAAGGTCCTCATATGGGCCGAAAGAAGTCATGGGCCACACATGGGCCGGAAGTTAAAATGGGCTGAATCATATTGGACGGCCCAGATGACGCTCCTGGGCCTAATTCGGATAGGGCGTAACGGGCCCTGGGTTAGCGGGTTGTAAATGGGCTATATGCGAACAGGCCGTTAACAGGCTTTCCGTGGGCCGGCCCGCCACCTTTTGACCAAGTCAAACGGGCCGGCCTTTTCACAGGAATGGGCCTTTGTTGGTCCGTGCCACGTGTCGCCGTATCATAGGCGCCTTCGGTCCAATGAGCGGATGACATCTGTCCCAACGATGAGCCAGCACGTGTTTGCTCCAGCCAATGATGATTTTGCACGTGGAAAATCCCCATTGGTCGGGGCTGTTAATGGGTTATCGGATCCAAAACCTGACCCGGTAGCTTAACGGCGTTCCGTTACGGTGGATGCCACGTGTCGGTCACCCTTGACGAAAGCAGTTCTGTGACGCGCGATTTATCGTCATGGAAGTGGACACTTCCGTGATGATAATTTTGGTAATGTCATGGAACACTTCTACGACAGCACAGGTATGACTATCTTGATTCTGTCATAAATTTGTCATGGATGTACATGCATGACAAAAAATGCGACCTACTGTGACAAACACGTATCATCACGGAAGTGTATTTTTTTGTAGTGTAAATATGTGCATATAGATATGGAAATGAATTCCATGCACATCTCATCCAATTTGAGACTTGGTGGAGTTTCCCCTATATATTGGGTCAACGAAAGAAAGCATGCCAAATAGAATACATGAAGTAAATATGCATGCTCGAAACTTTCAAGAACCGAAACCAAATGAAAAAGAAATGCCAAGTGAAAAGGATACCAAATGGAGAAATCATCACTTGGAAGGTATCATTAAAGATACATCAAGGAATGAATATCCATTAATACACACTAAATTAAAGGTGTCAAATTCCCAAAGAGAGGATGGTTCCAAACAAACCAGGCTCTCAACAAAGTTTCATGATGGCACAAAGTACCAAAAAGAAAACGGCTAGCCTTCCACCAACACACACTTGATAAGGACCACAAGAAGAGTGTTCTAAAGAAAATAGGATAGCTCCCCCACGAGTTGTGCATTATAGAGAATTTGCATTTGAATACAAAATGCACAAGATGGGATCACCACTTTCACTATATCTAGAAAACACTAGACAAGAACAAGAAATTAACAAGATCCACAAGTGGTATGGAAGACAACGGGAGTTGACACAATCCTTGGCAAGAAAAAAGGCAAATAAAAACAAAAATGAATGTAAAGATGATTAATAGGTTCTACCACACATAAGTGAATACCAATTGTCAAAAGACAAGAAATATTTGGAAATAATTCCCGGTGGTAGATAACAAGGATATCCAACAACATCTTCACAACCAACACAAGCAAGCTGCAACTTGTAGAGCTAACATGTCACCTAGGAACAATATAATTACAATATCAACTCTAAGTGACAATATATCAAATGTACACATTTTCTAGGCTTGTAATATGCCCATAGCATATTACCCCCCATAATGTGATACCAAAAAAACTTAACAAGAGGCAATAAGAGGATCCAACGAGAGATAATCAATGGACTTTTAGAATTTGAATTTCTCATGAGAGATATACCACCTAGCGACTAGATACTCTTGTAATATCAATACTAGATGGTATTCCTCATGTACACACATTTATAAGATTGTGAGGTGCACAAAGCACATCACTCCCCCATAATGGGATATTCCATTAATCTCTCACAAGAGCCAACTAAGAAACAAACAATATGCACAAAGGCTCAACGCATGACACACACGTACATGACGTGCAAACCAACATACACATACTTGATTACTCAAGTTAAGCAAATTGGAAACACATCATATACAAAAACATGCAAGGTACAAAACCACAACATGCTTAGGGGCAAGTAACTATCAATGTAAACAATTTAAGTATGAGTTACCGCAAGGAGGAACATTGGATATAACATAGAAACTTGATAACCCAATTGACTTGGCTTGAGACAATAAGAATGATGAAGTCCCCTTAATTCTTCATAATGTAGCCAAGTCTCCAATGCTCTCCAACAACACCTACTGATCAAGTTTGAGCTTGTTGGTCCCCAACTAAGTTGGGTCCTAAGAGGTTAGTCACAATAGTCTTGGCAACCCAAATGGTTCTTTTCTTGACACCACTTTGAGTACCAACAAACTTGGCAAACACATTTCCAACCTTATCCTTACCAGGAGAATAGATATTATCAATAATAATTGGGTTGGATAAGTTACCACTAGTGCATGAAGAAGCGACGTGACCTTTCTCATGACATAAGTAGCAACGTCTACTCTTCACTTTCTTCTCACTTGATTTCTCAACTTGAGAAGCATTAGCTTGAGTATTCTTGGGAAGAGGCATTTCTTCAACTTGTGGTTGAGCATGAGATTAAACTTGTGGCTGCTTCCCTTGTTTCTTGTCACTAATGGCCTTCTTATTCAATGGGCAAGATCTCACATGATGCCCTTCAATTTTGCACTTGAATCAAACAATCTTGGCCGAATTCTTGACTTGTTCTTGGCCCTTCTTCTTGTTCAACTTGGACTTCTTCTTCTTGTTGGAGTTGGATCCAAGTCCACCTTTGTCATTGGGGGATTTTTGCACACTCAAGATATTGTTGAGTGTGGATTTCTCTTGATGACTCTTTTCCAAGTCTTTCTTCAAAGAAGTGACTTGGGCCTTGAGCTCTTTGATTTCCTCTACATGGTTAGTCTCAACACAAGTACTAGAGGAAGTATAAGCTTCATCATTAGAGCAACAAGACAAGGAAAGCAATTCATCACAAGATGTACCAATGTTATGCATAGACGAATTACGAGGACTAGCACAAGGCAGTATAGCATTTTGACTAAAAGTAGTGCTAATATCCACATGAGGCTCATTATATGTTACCTTAGCAATCATAGCCTCATGAGCTATTTTTAGCACATTATGGGATACAAGAAGATCATCATGAGAGCTACAAAGCTTTTCACGACTTTCTTCCAATTTCCCATACTTGCTAGATAGCAACTCAAGTTGAGCCCTTAGCTCAACATTCTCCTTTAAAATGGATGCTTCACAAAAAATAGAGTTAGTAGCACAAGCATCATCATTAACAACAAGAGTAGAAGGCAACTTGGAAAGCTCTTTTAAATAAGAAGCTTCAAGTTGAGCATGAGACTCGATGAGTTTGATGAGCTCACCCTTGATGACCCTTGAGCCATTTTCGAGGTGCTCAAAATCCTCAAGGAGTATAGCATGAGCAACTTCAAGCTTAGCATTTTTAGTTTTAAAAACATTGGCCACCTCATTAGATTCCTCCACTCTAGATAATTCTAGAGCCAAAGTCTCCTCAAGAGATTCCTTGGTGGTTTGTTCAAGTTCAAGAGCTTGAGAGAGGTCCGCAATCTCATTAGCGTAATCACGCTCATGACCTTCCATTTTATCAATGGTGACCTCATGCTCCTCAAGACGAGATTCCAACTCATCAATATATTTCTTGCTCTCAATAGCAATCGACATGATTTCCATGAAGTTGGAACGAGCAATTTTATTCTTAAGAAGAGCTTTAAAAATTATTTCCCCCTTAATTTTTAAGGAGGCAACATCATCATTCTCTTCATCATAATCGACATCATCATCACTCTTGCCATCATCAATATCATCACAAGATATATTGGGATTCAAAGTGGGAGATACCTTTGAAGCCTTGGCCATAAGGCAAAAAGCAATAGATGATGATGTAGGATCCCTTGAAGCACCATTCAAGACCATATCTTGTTCCATGGAGTGTTGGGTTTCCTCTACATTTTTAGAACAACAACTCGAGGAAATACATGCATTTTTATCATAGCAACAAGATATAGCAAGCATATCATCATGATATTTAGTCAAGCAATTTCTACATGATATGCAAGAACTATCAACACAAGCATGTGAAACATTTGGAGTGCTCGAAGTGCTAAAGTCCAAAGATGAAGCATTGCAATAAGAAAGTGATGAAGGATTATCAACAATAAGCCCACTATCATCATTGCAATGAACACCACTACTCACCATGTCATTACCTTGTGGAAAACCACATGTAGGTGAAGTAGAAGAAGTTGAGAATGCAACACGGTCGGAGGTGGAGGGAGAACGATCATCCTTACAAATCTTGGACACACCATATTTATCTTGAAGCTATGTCCACAACTAATGTTGTATGGCACTGAGTGTTGGCCAACTAAAAGGTGACATGTTCAACAGTTAGGTGTGGCGGAGATGCGTATGTTGAGATGGATGTGTGGCCACACGAGGAAGGATCGAGTCCGGAATGATGATATACGAGATAGAGTTGGGGTAGCACCAATTGAAGAGAAGCTTGTCCAACATCGTTTGAGATGGTCTGGGCATATTCAGCGCAAGCCTCTAGAAGCTCTAGTGCATAGCGGACGGCTAAAGCGTGCGGAGAATGTCAAGAGAGGGCGGGGTAGACCGAATTTGACATGGGAGGAGTCCGTTAAGAGAGACCTGAAGGATTGGAGTATCACCGAAGAGCTAGCTTTGGACAGGGGTGCGTGGAAGCTTGCTATCCATGTGCCAGAGCCATGAGTTGGTTGCAAGATCTTATGGGTTTCACCTCTATCCTACCCCAACTTGTTTGGGACTAAAGGCTTTGTTGTTGTTGTTTTTGTTGTTGTTGCTATGTCCACAACTCATGAGCATCTCGGAACGGCATGAGTTCAAATATAACTACATTGCTCAAAGCATCGAAAAGCACATTAGAAGCTTGAGCATTGAGATAAGAGTTTTTCTCATCCACTAAAGATAAGCTTTGGGGATCCTTTGGAGGAGAAAATCCCATATCTACAATTCGCTCTAAATTTGGGTCCATGACCCTAAAGATATTAAGCATGCGAATTACCCAAACATCAAAATTTGTGCCATCGAAACTAAGAGTGTCAGAGAATCCTAATCCCCTAGTCGACATCTTTACTCTCTAGGCGGTTAAGCCCAACAAAGAGAGACGAGGCTCTGATACTAATTGAAAGATCATGGATGTCGCCTAGAGGGGGGTGAATAGGCGTTTTAAAATAATTACTGTAGAGGCTTGAACAAATGCGGAATAAACCTAGCGGTTAATTTGTCAAGCACAAAACCTACAACAACTAGGCTCACCTATGTGCACCAACAACTTATGCTAAGCAAGATAAGCAACTATGTGATAGCAAGATATATGACAAAGAACAATATGGCTATCACAAAGTAAAGTGCATAAGTAAAGGGCTCGGGTAAGAGATAACCGAGGCACGCGGAGACGACGATGTATCCCGAAGTTCACACCCTTGCGGATGCTAATCTCCGTTTGGAGCGGTGTGGAGGCACAATGCTCCCCAAGAAGCCACTAGGGCCACCGTAATCTCCTCACGCCCTCGCACAATGCAAGATGCCGTGATTCCACTAAGGGACCCTTTAGGGCGGTCACCGAACCCGTACAAATGGCGACCCTTAGGGGCGGTCACCGAACCCGTACACTTTGGCAACCCTTGGAGGCGGTCACCGGTACCCGTCAAATTGCTAGGGGCAATCTCCACAACCTAATTGGAGACCTCGACGCTTGCCCGGAGCTTTACACCACAATGATTGAGCTCCGAACACCACCAACCATCTAGGGCGCCAAGGCACCCAAGAGGAACAAGCTCTAGGGTGTCCAAACAACCAAGAGTAACAAGCTCAAGGTACCAAGCACCCAAGAGTAATAAGCTACTCAACTTGTAACTTCCATGTATCACGTGCAGAACTCAAACCGATGCACCAAATGCAATGGCAAGGGCACACGGAGTTCCCAAATCCTTCTCTCTCAAATCCCACCGAAGCAACTAATGCTAGGGAGGAAGATGAGAGGAAGAACAAGAAGGAGAACACCAAGAACTCCAAGATCTAGATCCAATGGGTTCCCCTCACATAGAGGAGAAAGTGATTGGTGGAAATGTGGATCTAGATGTCCTCTCTCTTTTCCCTCAAAAACTAGCAAGAATCCATGGAGGGATTGAGAGTTAGCAAGCTCGAAGAAGGTCAACAATGGGGGAAGAACACGAGCTCAAAGGATAAGGTTCAATGGGGAAGAAGACCCCCTTTTATAGGTGGGGGGAAATCCAACCGTTATGCTCACAGCCCGCACAGAGCGGTACTACCGCTCGTCCTCACGGTACTACCGCTAGGGATCGCGGTACTACTACTTGCGAGCGGTACAAAAATATACTTCCGTACCTACCACCGCAGGACTTGGGACGAGTTTTTTGGTCCGGAGCGGTACTACCGCTGTAGGAGCCGCGGTAGTACCTCTCTGGAGCGGTAGTAAAAAATTACATCCGCTCTAATTTGGGGTAGTACCGCTGCAGCCTTTTCAGAACACCAAAACTGTCACAACTTTTGCAAACGGACTCCGAATTCGATGAAACCAAATTTGTTGGAAAGCTAGCAACAAGGGCTAACACAATCTTGAAAGAAATATCAATAAGAAGCAAATAGAAAAGGCCCATAAGAAAAAGGTGAGAACCCTTTCTCGGATAAGACCGGTAAAACCTCCAACACCGAAAACATCATAGAAGACGCATGCGAACTCCGTTTTCGATGAACTAAAGCTTGTCATCAAGATGACCATAAGCTCTAAGACTCACAAAGAGAACCAAACAAGAACCAAGAAACATGATGCAAGGATGCAATGGTTTGAGCTCTCTACTAATGATACGATCAAGCTACCAACTTGAGAGCCCCCCCTTGATAGTACGGCAAACGATCCTATAACCCGGTCTCCCAACTACCACCACGAGACCGGTAAAATAGAAAACCTATCAAGGGCAAACCTTTGCCTTGCACATGGTCCACTTGAGCTAGATGATGATGATCTTGACTCCCTCAAGTTGTACCACCTTTCTTGATTGTGTTGGCTCGATGAGGACTAGATGATTGCTCCCTCATAGTCCACTATGGGTGAGCCACTCTTTAGCACATCTTCACAAGTCCATTGACACCACAATGGATGGCAAGATTCAAGCACTTGATCTCTTCGTGATGCTCTACTTGAATTTGCACATGGCAATCTTGATGACGATCACCACTTGATGTCATCCTTTCCATGGGTTGTACGATATCTTCCTATTGACGCAAGCCCATGGACACGTACCTAACCCCACACAGAACTCTCACATAGACCATGGGTTAGTACACAAAGTGCAATGGACAATGCTTACCATACCATGGGATCACTTGATCCCTCTCGGTACATCTTCTACGCTCTGTGAGTTGATCAACTTGATTCACTCTTGACTTAGTCTTGATCAACCTTGAATCTTTGCAACTCTCTTCATTTGGATGATCTCTTGAAGGTAAACATGAATGATCACACAACCTTCTTCTTCAAGACATGCTTGCAATAAGCTCAACACTCACATGACCAATCTTTGGATAATTCCTTAATAGCACCTTGCTCAACTCATAAACTCCTAGAAACCAACACATGGACTTCAAGAAAAGCCTATGGACAAATCCTTCAAATATAACTCAAGACAACCATTAGTCCATAGAGATTGTCATCAATTACTAAAACCAAACATGGGGGCACCACATGTTCTTTCAGCATGTTTTTTAGATCGCAGGAAATCAATATCAAACGGAGTCCAAACACAACGAAACTCCTAGAGGACTTTTTCGAGATAGAAGAAAGCCAGTGGGCCAAGGAAGCACCTGGGGGGCTGCTCGAGGGGAGCAACACCCACCAGGGTGCACCTTGGTGGGTGCTGCCCACCTTGGGTGCCCCCTGAACTGCCTCTTTGCTCTATAAATACCCAAATATTCTAGAAACCCTAGGAGAGTTAACAAAAATCAATTCCAGTCGCCACAGACTCCAGAACCACCAGATCCAATCTAGACACCTTCATGGAGGGGTTCACCACTTCCATTGGTGCCTCTCCTATGATACGTGAGTAGTTCTTTCTAGACCTATGGGTCCGTAGTTAGTAGCTAGATGGCTTCCTCTCTCTCTCTCTCTTGATTATCAATACAATGGTCTCTTGGAGATCCAGATGATGTAAGCCTTTTTGCGGTGTGTTTGTTGGGATCCGATGAACTTTGAGTTTATGATCAGATCTATGTTTTTATCCATGAAAGTTATTTGAGTCTTCTTTGATCTCTTATATGCATGATTGCTTATAGCTTCGTATTTCTTCTCCGATATTTGGGTTTTGTTTGGCCAACTTGATCTATTTATCTTGCAATGGGAAGAGGTGCTTTGTAGTGGGTTCGATCTTATGGTGTTTGATCCCAGTGACAGAAGGGGAACCGACACGTATGTATCGTGGATACTAAGGATATCAAGATGAGATCTATATCTCCGCCATAGATAAAAGGATCTCGTCTACATCATGTCATCGTTCTTATTGCATTACTCCATTTCTCATGAACTTAATACACTAGATGCATGCTGGATAGCGGTCGATGTGTGGAGTAATAGTAGTAGATGTAGGCAGGAGTCGGTCTACTAATCTTGGACATGATGCCTATATAATGATCATTGCCCGGATATCATCATGATTATTTGAAGTTCTATCAATTGACCAACAGTAATTATTTTCCCACCATTTGCTATCTTTTTAGAGAAGCCACTAGTGAGACCTACGGCCCCGGGTCTCTTTTCATCATATTTGCCGTTCCGATCTATTTTCTCTTGCATTTATTTTTAGATCTATTAAACCAAAAATACAAAAATACCTTGCTGCATTTTATTTGTCCCGCGATCTATTTATCCTATCTACCACTTTTACCTCACGTTATTTGCCTATCTTGAGGTGTCGTACCCGGAAGGGATTGACAACCCCTTTAACACGTCGTGTTGTGAGTATTTGTTATTTGTGTGCAGGTGCTAGTTCGACCTTGGTCTCATCACTGAGGGAAATACCTACAGTTGCTATACTGCATCATCCCTTCCTCTTTGGGGAAATACCGACGTAGTTCCAGCAGACATCAAAAGGAATTTTTGGCGCCGTTGCCGGGGAGGATCTTCAACATCAACCAGGGTCCTAATCACAAATCTCATCTCCTCACAATTTACGTTATTTGCCATTTGCCTCTCGTTTTCCTCTCCCCCGCTTCACAAAAATTTGCCATTTTATTCGCCCTCTTTTCCGTTTGTCGTTTTCTCGTCAGATCTGTTTTTCGTGTGCAAACTTGTTTATCACTTTTTGTCATTATGGATTTCTCTTCTTCTATTGCGTGCACCCCCGAGAACGAGGTTCTCAACTTTAAAAAAAGGGGAGGAGAAAATTTAAAAGATGCTTGGTATAGGATTTGTAATGCTCATAAGAGATCTATCCATAAGCAATCTACCGTTGTTCTTGTTTTTTTTATGTGGGCATTACCACTTGGTATAGATTCATCCTTGATACGATTACCGATGGGAATTCCTTGATGTGTCCTTCTCTTGATGCTTTTAATGCATTGGAAAATTTAGTGGGGTCACCGCCGCTCGTGATCAATGAAACAATATTGACTCTCGAGCATGTTATGGAAAGACTAGATGCTATTGAAAAGAAAATGCTTACCGTAGAACATATTGAAAATTTAGATAGAAAAATGCAAAGTTATGCTACTAAAGTTGGGTCAAAGGAGGGAGACATTTTTAAGTTGTTGAAAGAAAAGGGAACTGTAATTCACGAAAGAATCGAAGAAAGTCCGTCTAGGATTGATAAACTGGAAGAAATCTTTTCTAATCTAGGTACGGCTTTTGCTTCTGCTAAAACTCCCGTGAAAACTAGCAAGACTAATCAAGTCACTAAAAACAAAGGTGCAACTTCTAGCAGTGAAAAAGGGGACCTTAAAATGATTAGTATTCGCACGAATTTTGTTGAAACTATAAGAGATCCTATTGATAAGAATGATTTCCTCAACTTTATGCCTAGAAGTTTTGCTATTTTACTTGCTAATTCTCCAAAGAAATCTGGTTGTGTGCTTAAAGAATTGGAGAACAAAGATGACAAAACTTAGATCCTACACGTTATGCCTAGCTAGGGGCGTAAAACGGTAGCGCTTGTTGGGAGGCAACCCAATGAATAAAATTTATTTTTGCTTTTTGCTTTCTGTTCTTGTGTGTTAGAAAAATTATGCTACTGTTATGATTGTGCTTTTTGTTTTTAATTTAGTGTTTGTGTCAAGCAAGGCCTTTGGGAAGACTTGGGTGAAAGTTTATTTGATCTTGCTGAAAAACAGAAACTTTTACGCTCATGAGATTATTTGTCATTTTTAACATAAGAGCGACTTTAAGTTGATTCTTTTTGCAGAGGATTAATAGAAAAATTGATCACGTCAACCAATTTATTTCATAATGTTTGGAGTTATATAAGTATTCGAAATTTTCAGATTGCTACAGACTGTTCTGTTTTTGTCAGATTCTGTTTTCTTTGCGTTGTGTGCCTGTTTTGATGAGTTTATGATTTTCTTTGATGAGTTTTTGCCATAGAAAAGTTGGACTACAGTAGATATAATGCAAAAAAATAAGAATATGTTTTCTACAACAGTTATAGTAGTGGTTTGGTTTCTTATACTAAGGGATCTCACGAAGGTTTTTGTTTGAGTTTTGTGTAATTGAAGTTTTCAAGTTTTGGGTTATCTTACGATGGATGAAGGAATAAGGATAAGCAAAAGTGAAAGGACATGCGGTGGCCCCATGTGTGGTTTTGGTAATTGATGACACTCTCTATGGACTAATGGTTGCATTGAGTTATATTTGAAGGATTTGTCCATAGGCTCTTCTTGAAGTCCATGTGTTGGTTTCAAGGAGTTTATGAGTTGACTAAGGTGCTATTAAGGAATTATCCAAAGATTGGTTATGTGGGTGTTGTGCTTATTGCAAGCATGTCTTGAAGAAGAAGATTGTGTGATCATTCATGTTTACCTTCAAGACATCATCCAAATGAAGAGAGTTGGAAAGATTCAAGGTTGGTCAAGACTAAGTCAAGAGTGAGTCAAGTTGATCAACTCACAAAGCGTAGAAGATGTACCGAGAGGGATCAAGTGATCCCATGGTATGGTAAGCATTGTCAATTGTGCTTTGTGTACTAACCCATGATCTATGTGAGAGTTCTATGTGGGGTTAGATATGTGTTCATGGGCTTGCGTCAAGAGGAAGATATCACTCAGCCCATGGAGAGGAAACATCAAGTGGTGATCGTCATCAAGATTGCCGTGTGCAAGTTTAAGTGGAGCATCACGAAGAGATCAAATGCTTGAAGCTTGCCATCCATTTTGGTGTCAATGGACTTGTGAAGATGTGCCGAAGAGTGGCTCACCCATAGTAGAGTATGGGGGAGTAATCATCTAGTCTTCATCGACCCAACGCAATCAAGAAAGGTGGTCCATCTTGAGGAGGACAAGTTCGTCATCATCTAGCTCAAGTGGACCATGTGCAAGGCAAAGGTTTGCCCTTGATAGGTTTTCTATTTTACCGGTCTCATGGTGGTAGTTGGGAGACCGGGTTTTAGGATCGATTGCCATACTATCAAGGGGGGCTCTCGATGAGTAGCTTTATCGTATCATTAGTAGAGAGCTCAAACCATTGCATCCTTGCATCATATTTCTTGGTACTTGTTTGGTTCTATTTGTGAGTTTTGGAACTTATGGTCATCTTGATGACAAGCTCGAGTTCATCGAAAACAAAGTTCACATACATCTTCTATGACGTTTTCGATGTTGGAGGTTCTACCGGTTCTTCTTTGTTGGAGGTTTCTCTCCTCTTTTCGTTGTTTTGATGCCACTCGTTGTCTTGTATCCAACAAGCTTGAGTTTGCTCAATTCGGAGCTCATTTGCAGAATTTATGGCACTTCTGTTTTTATTGGGTTAGTCCATTGTCTTTAGCTGTGTTTTGAAGGCATCCAAGTGCTAAAGCCTCTGTGGCGTGTGGTAGTACCGCGGTCAGGGTGGTAGTACCGCCTATCGGTGATAGTATCGCTTGTTAGTGCCGCTGGTACTACCACCCCTACTGTGGTCTCGATTTTTCTTGTCGGGTTTCCTTAAAGGACCACGCAGAGGAGCGGTAGTAGGGACGACAGTAGGGCACGGTAGTACCGCTTATTAGCGGTAGTACCTCTCCTACGTCCGCTCCAACTGCCACTTAGCTCGCTGCCCTCCTCTGTTTTCCAGCGGCTGTAGGGAGCGGCAGTACCCCTTATTGGCGGTAGTATCGCCCACAGGGCGGTAGTATCGCCCACAGGGCGGTAGTACCGCCCTAGTGCGTGTACTTCTTCTCCCTCAGCGCTGGTTGCCCTAGGCCTGCTTGCCACAGCGGTAGTACCGCTGTGGCAGCGGTAATACCACTTCGGCAACGGTAGTACTGCCCAGATGCGGGCTGCGGGCTGCATAACGGTTGGATTCGGGAGCCCCTATAAAAGGGGGTCTTCTTCCCCATTCAACCTAATCCTTTGAGCTCGTGTTCTTCCCCCATTGTTGACCTTCTTCGAGCTTGCTATCTCTCAACCCCTCCATGGATTCTTGCTAGTTTTGGGGGGGAAAGAGAGAGGAGATCTAGATCCACATTCCCACCAATCACTTTCTCCTCTAAGTGAGGGGAACCCCTTGGATCTAGATCTTGGAGTTCTTCGTGTTCTTCTTTCGTTCTTCCTCTCACTTTCCTCCCTAGCATTAGTTGCTTTGGTGGTATTTGGAAGAGAAGGACTTGGGCACTCCGTGTGCCCTTGCCATTGCATTTGGTGCATCGGTTTGAGTTCTCCACGGTGATACGTGGAAGTTACAAGTTGAGAAGCTTATTACTCTTGGGTGCTTGGTACCCTTGAGCTTGTTCCTCTTGGGTGCTTGGGCGCCCTAGACGGTTGGTGTTGTTTGGAGCTCAATCATTGTGGTGTAAGAGCATCTCCAGCCGCGCCCCCAGGGAGGCCTCCCTAGGCAATTTTTTCGCGCCGGCGCCAAAAAAAGGCCCAGTCGCGCCCCCAGGAGCCCGATTTTCGCCGGCCTGGGCCGAAAATAGCGCTGGCGGACCCAGGCCGAATCCGGCGCGCTGGGGGGAGCGCCGGGGCGCCGGGCGAGCGGTTTTGGCGCGAAAAAGTTGCGGGCCAGCTGCGTCAGCGACACCGCCTCGTCTTCCCTCAATGCCTCGGTTTCCTGCGGGGAATCAATGGCAAGGCTGCCGCCGGTCAGCTTTGCCATTGATTCCTCCTCACGGGCGGCGCGTCACGGGACGGCGCGCTGACGCCTCCCCTCCCTCAGACGCGTACACACGGGCGCGGTGTGGCTATATATGACCTAGCTCGCCTCTGAGCGCTACCTCTCCCAAGCTCCGCCGCCGAGCCCTCCCCCAGCCCTCCCTCTCCCTCTCCCGTGAGCCGCCGCCCAGCCCCTCCATCTCCCTCCCCTTTCCCGATGGCCGAGTGTTTCCCCGGAGACGAGGCGGCGGCCAACGGCTTCGGCCGCCACACGCTCCGCGAACTGGAGTTGTGGCTCCTGTTCTAGGCGAACATCCCGGCGCCATCGGACATGCGCGCCGGGCCGACGGGCTGGAGGCTCAGCAACGGGGGAGTGCCCATTCCCCCGTTGCCCGACGCCATGGCTAAACCCTCCTACTTCGCCAACGAGGTCGAGGTCGTGCGCGCCTCCGTCACCAACGCCCAGCTCTCCCTCCCCTAGTACGGCGCCGACAACCACGCGGCTTGGGCGGCGTACTTCGAGCGCCGTCAGCAGCAGCGGCTGGCGTCCACCAACGGTGCGGCGGTGGTCGACGGTCTGAAGAATAGCGAGGGGCACCACCTGTGGTGGGGCGCCCCCGGCCGCACACTTGAGGGCGTGCTGGCGCACCTTGAGGGTGGCAACAACCCGTCGTTGGCGTACCCCCCGGCGAGGGCGGCCGCCCCGGTGCACCGCCGACGCGACGGGCAATGGGCGCCAAGGAGGTTCTGCTCCTCCTCCTCTTTTTCGTCCTCGCACTCTTCGTCCTACTCCTCCGGCACTCTGACGCTGCTCGGCATCAAGGCCGAGCCCGCGGCGGAGACGCCGCTCGGACGGTGCACTCGCAGCGCTGGCATCGTCATCAACGAGGGCGGCCGGCGCGCCTCATCGTCGACTCCTCCTCCATGCTTCGTCAAGCCAAAGACGGAGCCGGGGCTCGCGCCGGTGAGGACGGAGCCGGGGCTCGCGCCGGTGAAGACGGAGCCGGGTCTCCCCACCGTGAAAGCGGAGCACGGCGAGGTCGAGCTCGACGACGATGCGGCCCTTGAATGGGCACGCCAGGACTCCCTGAAGATGGCGAGGGAGCGCCAGTGCGCCGCCCTGCGGCGCTTCATGCAGCGCCGCCGAGGCCGCGACAAAGGAGGAGTCATCGTCATCGACGATGACGACGCGCCGCCGCCGCCACCAGTCCGCCATGGCGACGCCGGGGAGGGGTCCAGCAGGGGCGCCCGCGTCAAGGAGGAGAAGGCCGACGATGGCGGCGACGACGACGACTACTCGGCGTTCAGCTAGTTTTTTTAGATTAGTTTATATATTTGCTATGTATGTAATGAAAATCCGTGAACATATCTAATATATGCCCAAGTTTGCCGAAATTTGTCGTGTTTAGCCGAACTTTGCCGAACTTTGCCTGAATTTGCTATATATTTTTATTTTTTGAACGCGCCTAGGGGCGGCCCTGGGGCCGACGGCTGGGGACCAACTCGCCCCCATGCCCATTTTTGCGCTGGATCACCCCCAGGCGGTGATTTTAGGTGCCCCCTGGGGGGCCAACGGCTGGAGATGCTCTAAAGCTCCGGGCAAGCGTTGGGGTCTCCAATTAGGTTGTGGAGATCGCCCCGAGCATTTTTACGGGTACCGGTGACCGCCCCCAAGGGTTGCCAAAGTGTATGGGTTCGGTGACCGCCCCCAAGGGTTGCCATTTGTACGGGTTCGGTGGCCGCCCTCCAGGGTCCCTTAGTGGAATCACAACATCTTGCATTGTGCGAGGGCATGAGGAGATTACGGTGGCCCTAGTGGCTTCTTGGGGAGCAATGTGCCTCCACACTGCTCCAAACGGAGATTAGCATCCGCAAGGGTGTGAACTTCGGGATACATCGTCATATCCGCGTGCCTCGGTTATCTCTTACCCGAGCCCTTTACTTATGCACTTTACTCTGTGATAGCCATATTGTTTCTTGTCATATATCTTGCTATCACTTAGTTGTTTATCTTGCTTAGTATAAGTTGTTGGTGCACATAGGTGAGCCTAGTTGTTGTAGGTTTTGTGCTTGATAAATTAACCGCTAGGTTTATTCCCCATTTGTTCAAGCCTAAACCGTAATTATTTTAAAGCGCCTATTCACCCCCCTCCTCTAGGCGACATCCAGGATCTTTCAAAAAGGCTAAGCTTGGGGATGCCCGAGGCACCCCAAGATAATATTCAAAGAAGTAGCAAGCAACTAAGCTTGGGGATGTCCCCGAGTGGCATCCCCGCTTTCTTCTTACAACCATCGGTATTTTACTTGAAACTATATTTTTATTCATCACATGATATGAGTTTTGCTTGGAGCGTCTTGTATGATATGAGTCTTTGTTTGTTTTGCTTTGTGTTTTAAGTGTTGAATCCTTGCTGGGCACACCTTTTTGAGAGAACTAAAAATTATGCTATGCTTGCTCCTATGCTTCACTTAAATTTTTAGAGCCATGGATTTGCTCTAGTACTGCACTTATATCTTTTTGAGGACGGTGTGCTTTGTTAATTCTGAAGAAATGCTCCCATGCTTCACTTAGATTTATCTGGGAGTCATTAAATTTTTAAGAAATTCTCTCTTGCTTCACTTAGATTATTTTGAGAGAAAGAAAAAAATTCTGCTCATGACCTTCACTTATATTTGTTTGAGCTTATCAAAAGCAACACATGAAAATAGTCCCAAAGTGATAGATATCCAAGGAGGATATAATAAAAACTTTCATGGAGATTATTGGACAAAATAAACTTGATTCTTACTAATGGTTTTGAGATATGTCGATATGATATGTGAGTCATGTTGATGAGTAATTGTGCTTTAGTAAGAATATTGATGTTAAGGTTTGTGAGTCCCTATGCAAGCACGAAAGTCAAGAGCTATGCAATGAAATTTATATCCTACTTGTGGTGCATTATTCGGTGTTACTTATGCTTAATGCTTGGGTACGAGATTTTTCTCTTTTTGGTTGGTCGCTTCTCAATCTTTTTGCTAGCCTTCATTTTGCACTAAGTATGATCACTACTTGTGCATCCAAAACCATTTAAACCAGTTTTGCCATATGAGTCCACTATATCTACCTATATGCGGTATTTCCATGTTGTTCTAAGAAAATTTGCATGTGCCATCTCTAATGTTCAAAATAAATTTCTCTTTTGTGTGCTCTACTACTCGCGAGGCGGTAAAGGGTAGCCAATATTTTCCATTCTAGATGTGTTATTCTCACGATGAGTGTTTATTCACTTGTCATTGCACGAGAGTATAGCAAAGGTACTAGGGATGCCCAGTCCCGAAATGAATAATGAATTTACTTTATGTTGTCAAATAATAAATTCTTTGGAAAGTGTTGGTATGGAGGGCACCCGTGGATACAGTTAGCCATGGAAAAAGTGAAAGTTATGGTGGAAAAAGGAATAAACTTTACTTTCTGTTTGGGAACCGCCTATGATGTATCTAGCATGGAAAGTGTTGGGATGCTCCAATTCGTTTTCATTGGTAGGAAATGTATGACTCTCAAAAATATTTTTTATCTCTCAGTTTAAGCTTTGAGATCTGGCACCTCTACAAATCACTACTTCCCTCCACGAAGGGCCTTTCTTTAACTTATGCAATTTTTATTTTGAATTTGAGTCTCCATCTTCTCGTATAAAGCACCAACTAATTAAGGGGCACTATGATCGCATTGGGCATTGGGTGTCGCTAATATTCGAGTGTGTTTCATGAATGGATCAATGATTGAGCATGATGGACTAGGGATAACTTGCTTTAGTGTTGATATTTTGAAAGACATGGTTGCTTGTTGGTATGCTTGAGTATTAAAGTCTTCATGTCAAAACTAGACTATTTCTTTGAATCATATAAAAGTCCATATGTCCATGCTATAAAGAAAAGAAATGTGATGAACATGTTAGGCATCATTCCACATCAAAAGTTCTGTTTTTATCATTTACCTACTCGAGGACGAGCAGGAATTAAGCTTGGGGATGCTGATACGTCTCCAACGTATCTATAATTTTTGATTGTTCCATCCTGTTATATTATCATTTTTGGATGTTTTACAATCATTTTATAGTCATTTTATATCATTTTTTGGTACGAACCTATTGACATAGTGCCCAGTGCTAGTTGCTGTTTTCTGCATGTTTTTTACATCGCAGGAAATCAGTATCAAACGGAGTCTAAACGCAACGAAACTCCTGGATGATTTTTTTTGGGCCAGGAGAAAGCCAGTGGGCCAAGGAAGCACCTGGGGGGCTGCTCGAGGGGAGCAGCACCCACCAGGGCGCGCCAGGAGGCCCAGGCGCGCCCTGGTGGGTGCTGCCCACCTCGGGTGCCCCATGAACTGCCTCTTTGTTCTATAAATACCCAAATATTCCAGAAACCCTAGGAGAGTCAACGAAAATCAATTCCAGCCGCCGCAAAGTCCAGAACCACCAAATCCAATCTAGACACCGTCATGGAGGGGTTCACCACTTCCATTGGTGCCTCTCCTATGATGCGTGAGTAGTTCTTTCTAGACCTACGTGTCTGTAGTTAGTAGCTATATGGCTTCCTCTCTCTCTCTTGATTATCAATACAATGGTCTCTTGGAGATCCATATGATGTAAGCCTTTTTGCGATGTGTTTGTTGGGATCCGATGAACTTTGAGTTTATGATCAGATCTATGTTTTTATCCATGAAAGTTATTTGAGTCTTCTTTGATCTCTTATATGCATGATTTCTTATAGACTCGTATTTCTTCTCCGATATTTGGGTTTTGTTTGGCCAACTTGATCTATTTATCTTGCAATGGGAAGAGGTGCTTTGTAGTGGGTTCGATCTTACGGTGCTTGATCCCTGTGAGAGAAGGGGAACCGACACGTATGCATCATTGCTACTAAGGATAACAAGATGAGATCAATATCTCCGCGATAGATAAACAGATCTCGTCTACATCATGTCATCGTTCTTATTGCATTACTCCGTTTTCTCATGAACTTAATACACTAGATGCATGCTGGATAGCGGTCGATGTGTGGAGTAATAGTAGTCATGTAGGCAGGAGTCAGTATACTAATCTTGGACGTGATGCCTATACAATGATCATTGCCTGGATATCGTCATGATTATTTGAAGTTCTATCAATTGCCCAACAGTAATTATTTTCCCACCGTTTGCTATTTTTCTCGAGAGAAGCCACTAGTGAAACCTACGGCCCCCGGGTCTCTTTTCATCATATTTGCCATTGCGATCTATTTTCACTTGCATTTATTTTCAGATCTATTAAGCCGAAAATACAAAAATACCTTGTTGTAATTTATTTGTTTCGCGATCTATTTATCCTATCTACCACTTTTACCTCACGTTATTTGCCTATCTTGAGGCGCCGTACCCGGAAGGGATTGACAACCCCTTTAACACGCCGGGTTGCGAGTATTTGTTATTTGTGTGCATGTGTTGTACGTGGTATGAGGAGGTTCTCCTACTGGTTCGATAACATTGGTCTCATCATTAAGGGAAATACCTACCGTCGCTATACTGCATCATCCCTTCCTCTTTGGGGAAATACCGACGTAGTTCTAGCAGACATCAGTACCTGAACCCTACCTGAACCGAATTAACTGAATTGTCGGGTCATTCGGTCTTCAGGTTAGGGTTCGGGTTTCAATTCCTGCTTATTCGGTCTTCAGGTTAGGGTACGGGTTCCACTCTCAAAAACCTGTAATGATGAAATAACCGAACTACGAAAAATCCAGCATGCATTTGCATCGCACAACCTGCATCCACATAGTACAACCCTCGGCTAGGTCCTGACCCACCTCTTTTCCTTCCTCCCTTCATAATCTCCCCCTCATGCCAGTCGCTCTCTCTCCATGGAGCAACACCACCATTGGAGCAAACTCACACCGCCATTGTTCTGTGCCAGATCCTGCTGGGAACCACCTCCACCGACCAGATCTGCCATCCTCCACCGCCATGTCTCACTAGTCTTCCCCACAGTGGACAGACGAGTCCTAGCACCGCCGCCGTTCTGTGCCAGATCCGGCCGGAAACCACCTCCACCGACCGGATACGTAGTCGGCCGATGAGCCCTAGTGCCACCACCTTCAGCCGCATCGGGAGGAGACGCGAGCGCCACCAGGAACAGCGGCCTGCCCACCTCGATCCATTGCTTGACTCATTCCGCGCATGGAATATTTTGGTTTTCGGGTACCCGAATTACCTGACCCAAAATTTTTCGGTAGTTCGGGAACAAGTATTTTTTTGGCAGACAAAAATTCCATTCTCATTTTAAACTAATTGAATTGCCCATAAATCGAATACCCGAACCGATATAACTAAATTACCCGAATGTCCTGGGTAAGGCAGGGGTTGGTAGGCAGCAATAGAAACGTCGGCGTTAGTCGCGGCGCTAGGGTGAGATGTGAAAGGCAGTTGTTTCTACAGGCGGGTGCAACCCACGGCGACATCCGGCTGTGACCTCGGGTATTTTAGCAGAGTTCTGAATGAGGAGGGGACTCCGAGGCGGTTCAGGAGCGAGGAAGGAGGGACGGGGTTTTTTCTGTCACGAGATGTCACCAGACTGTTCATATGTACTTGGCCCACATGTCATTGGGCATATGGTTCTATGGCCCAGTTGTGAGTGAACAAATTAGAACTAAAATATAGCTAAAAAATAGTGTTGCGGGGGCTTCAAAGCAGCTACCTACATTTGCTGAGTTTATCTGTGTGGCCAATGTAGTAAGGCTACGATAGTGGTAAATTTATAGACACATAAGTACTATGTAGGAATATCTGATAACTTTCCGTAGTAAAATTGTTTATGTGAAACATTATTTTGCCTCTGTTTGATTTTTTTTGTTTAGGCATTAAATTTAGAGAACCATATGGAATAGGCATTACATTTAGAGAACCATATGCCATTGGCATCCTAATTCATATATACACTACATAATATAATGGGAATTTTTTTGTTTCTGCCACTCTAGATTTTGTCAATTTTATTTTGTCAATTTTACTTATGCCACTCTCAAATTTGACATTTCACTTTTTCCACTCTTAGATTTTTATAATGTATCACAATTGACATTCCATGGCAAAAAACATTAGAGTGGCAATTCAATACTTCAAAACCACAAAGGCATGGTGGCGTTTAGTCCTCGTTGAAGGCGTTGGTGCAGACGAAGTCGACTTAGTCATAGGAGTTAAACTCACATCTTGTAATGCGTCAGATGTGGCTATCTTTGCTTTGTACTCTATTTAATACTATCCTAGTTACTAGTTGATACGTCTCCAACGTATCAATAATTTTTTATTATTCCATGCTATTATATTACCCGTTTTGGATGTTTATGGGCTTTACTATACACTTTTATATTATTTTTGGGACTAACCTATTAACCGGAGGCCCAATCCAAATTGCTGTTTTTTTTGCCTATTTCAGTGTTTCGCAGAAAAGGAATATCAAATGGAGTCCAAGCGTAATGAAACCTTCAGGAGAGTTATTTTTGGAACAAACGCAATCCAGGAGACTTGGAGTGGACGTCAAGAAGCAAATGAGGAAGCCACGAGGCAGGGAGGCGCGCCCCCACCCTCGTGGGCCCCTTGTGGCTCTCCTGACCGACTTCCTTCGCCTATATATATTCACATACCCTGAAAACATCCAGGAGCACCATGAAACCCTATTTCCACCGGCGCTCCGCCGGAGGGGGAATCGATCACGGAGGGCTTCTACATCAACACCATAGCCTCTCCGATGAGTTGTGAGTAGTTTATCACAGGCCTTCGGGTCCATAGTTATTAGCTAGATGGCTTCTTCTCTCTCTTTGAATCTCAATACAAAGTTCTCCTCGATCTTCTTGGAGATCTATTCGATGTAACTCTTTTTGCGGTGTGTTTGTCAAGATCTGATGAATTGTGGGTTTATGATCAAGTTTATCTATGAACAACATTTTAATCTCCTCTGAATTCTTTTATGTATGATTGGTTATCTTTGCAAGTCTGTTCGAATTATCAGTTTGGTTTGGCCTACTAGATTGATCTTTCTTGCAAGGGGAGAAGTGCTTAGCTTTGGGTTCAATCTTGTTGTGTCCTTTCCTGGTGACAGCAGGGGCAGCAAGGCATGTATTGTATTGTTGCCATCGAGGATAAAAAGATGGGGTTTATATCATATTGCTTGAGTTTATCCCTCTACATCATGTCATCTTGCCTAATGCGTTACTCTGTTCTTACGAACTTAATACTCTAGATGCATGCTGGATAGCAGTCGATGTGTGGAGTAATAGTAGTAGATGCAGAATTGTTTCGATCTACTTGTCGTGGACATGATGCCTATATACATGATCATGCCTAGATATTCTCATAACTATACACTTTACTATCAATTGCTCGACAGTAATTTGTTCACCCACCGTAATACTTATGCTATCTTGAGAGAAGCCACTAGTGAAACCTATGGCCCCCGGGTCTATTTTCCATCATATAAGTTTTCGATCTACTTTATTTTGCAATCTTTATTTTCCAATCTATATCATAAAAATACCAAAAATATTTATCTTATTATTATCTCTACCAGATGTCAGTTTCGCAAGTAGCCGTGAAGGGATTGACAACCCCTTTATCGCGTTGGTTGCGAGGTTCTTGTTTGTTTGTGTAGGTATGAGGGATTTGCGTGTAGCCTCCTACTGGATTGATACCTTGGTTTTCAAAACTGAGGGAAATACTTATGCTACTTTGCTGCATCACCCTTTCCTCTTTAAGGGAAAAACCAACGCATGCTCAAGAGGTAGCAAGAAGGATTTCTGGCGCCGATTGCTATGGATCCCCTTAAAGTGTTCTACTTAGATCATCTTCGATCTATATGTGCTCGTGCTGAAACCCCAAATAGCATAGTTGATGGGAAATCTTTAGATGAGAATGCTCATTTTGTGCGTCACCGTTTATCTGAAAAAGAGAGACTCTTATGGGATCAAATAAATAGATTGCTGTGTTATGCTTGGAATCTTTGTGAAATTTATGATTTTACTTGTTGCTCTAAGAACCCTAAAAAACACCTTCCCTACCTATGTGAGTTTAATGATAATGAAATCTTATCTTCTTATGCAAGGGGTGTTTATAGTTACTATGATATCGAACAAATTGAAGAATTTGTTGCTTTTAAGGGTGCTTATGAAGTTGCTTATCTGATTGAAAAGTGTGATATTACTCTCTACGAATCTGAAAATTTTGACATACTTAAATATTGCTATGAAAACTATACTCATAATGTCTATGTAAAAGAATTTATTGAGAGAATGACTGTTGCTTTGGAAGAAAATAATGATATGCATGAATCTATAGATAATGATGATTTCGATGATTTGATTGAAATATCCCTTGATGAACATGATGCTTGCTATTCTTGTGGCCATGATGACAATATTTATGAAGATGAATTTGCTATAGTTCCTTATGTTAAACGTGAGATCGTTGCTATTGCACCCATACTTGGTAGTTCCTTCGACAAAAAGCATGATTGCAATGATTTTACTATAAATTCTCTTGATGTCAATTGTGCTAATAATATGCAAAACCCTAAGCTTGGGGATGCTAGTTTTGCTATGTCTACTACTTGTTGCGATGATCATGATCGGGGTGATTCTTCTTGTGATTTTGAAAATTTATTTAAGCCCCATGATGATTATGAGATTGATAATAATGTTTGCAATAATATTGAAAGTTGGTTTGGAAGAGTGTCAACTTTAGATCCCACATATTTTGAGAATGTTCAATCTTATGAAGTTTTTGATACAAGTGGGTTTGGAGAGGTCATGACTTTAGTTAATGTTAATCCCACTATTTTGGAAGAGTGTAAACTTCGCATACATGTGGATCGTGTTACGAATATGTTTTGTGATATCTATATTGTTGAATTTTATTATGATCCTGCATGTAATTATTATGAGAGAGGAAAATATGGTTGTAGAAATTTTCATGTTACTAAATTACCTCTCGTTATGTTGAGATTGCAAATGTTTCTTTCTTCTTCCTTGCATATGCTAGATCTTGCTTGTCTTGCTAATTTGTTTTCCTATAAAATTCCTATGCATAGGAAGTATGTTAGACTTAGATGTGATTTTCATATGCTACATGATGCTCTCTTTGTGCTTCAATTCTTGTCTTTCATGTGAGCATCATTGAAATCTCAATGCCTAGCTAGGGGCGTTAAACGATAGCGCTTGTTGGGAGGCAACCCAATATTTTTCCTTGCTGTTTAATAATAAATAATTCATCTAGCCTATGTTTAGATGTGGTTTTATGTTTTAATTAGTGTTTGCACCAAGTAGAACCTTTGGGAAGACTTGGGTGAAGTCTTTATGATCTTGCTGTAAAAAAAACTTTAGTGCTCACGAGATTAGCTGCCATTTTCACTGGAGAGTGATTTTAGGTTGATTCGTTTGCAGATGATTAATAGACAAATTCCTCACGTCCACCAATTTATTTCAGAATTTTTGGAGTTACATAAATATTCGAAAGTTACAGATTACTACAAATTGTTCTGTTTTTGACAGATTCTGTTTTTCGTGTGTTGTTTGCTTATTTTGATGAATCTATGGCTAGTATCGGGGCTATGAACCATAGAGAAGTTGGAATACAGTAGGTTTAACACCAATATAAATAAAGAATGAGTTCATTACAGTACCTTAAAGTGGTGGTTTGCTTTCTTGCACTAACGGAGGCTCATGAGATTTTCTGTTGAGTTTTGTGTTGTGAAGTTTTCAAGTTTTGGGTAAAGATTTGATGGATTATGGAATAAGGAGTGGCAAGAGCCTAAGCTTGGGGATGCCTGAGGCACCCTAAGGTAAAATTAAAGGACAACTAAAAGCCTAAGCTTGGGGATGCTCTGAAAGGCATCCCCTCTTTCGTCTTCGTCTATCGGTAACTTTACTTGAGGCTATATTTTTATTCACCACATGATATGTGTTTTGCTTATAGTGTTTTGTATGATTTGAGTTTTTGCTTTTTAGTTTAACACAATCATCCTTGCTGTACACACCTTTTGGGAGATACACACATGAATCGGAATTTATTAGAATACTCTATGTGCTTCACTTATATCTTTTGAGCTAGACAATTTTGCTCTAGTGCTTCACTTATATCTTTTTAGAGCACGGTGATGGTTTTATTTTGTAGAAATTATTGATCTCTCATGCTTCACTTATATTATTTTGAGAGTCTTTTCAAACAACATGGTATTTGCTTTGGTTATAAAATTAGTCCTAATATGATGGACATCCAAGTTGGGTATAATAAAAACTATCATAGAAAGTGCATGAAACACTATGAGAAATTTGATACTTGACAATTGTTTTGAGATATAAAGGTGGTAATGTTAGAGTCATGCTAGTTGGGTAATTATGAAATTAAGAAATACTTGTGTTAAAGTTGGCAAGTCCCGTATCATGCACGTATGGTAAACATTGTGTGACAAATTTGTTGCATGGGGTGTTCTTTTGATTGCCTTCCTTATGTGTGGAGGTCGGGATCGCGCGATGGTTAACTCCTACCAACCCTTCCTCTAGGAGCATGCATAGTACTACTTTGCTTTGAGGGCTAATAAACTTCTGCAATAAGTATATGAGTTCTTTATGACTAATGTGAGTCCATGGATTATACGCACTCTCACCCTTCCACCATTGCTAGCCTCTCTTGTGTCGCGCAACTTTCGCCGGTATCATACACCCACAATTTACCTTCCTCAAAACAGCCACCATACCTACCTATTATGGCATTTCCATAGCCATTCCGAGATATATTGCCATGCAACTTTTCCACCGTTCCGTTTATTATGACACACTCCATCATTGTCATATTGCTTTTGCATGATCATGTAGTTGACATCGTATTTGTGGCAAAGCCACCTTTATAATTCTTTCACATGTTGCTCTTGATTCATTGCATATCCCGGTGCACCGCCGGAGGCATTCACATAGAGTCATATTTTGTTCTAAGTATTGAGTTGTAATTCTTGAGTTGTAAATAAATAGAAGTGTGATGATTTCCATTATTAGAGCATTGTCCCAAGAGAGGAAAGGATGATGGAGACTATGATTCCCCCACAAGTTGAGATGAGACTTCGAACTTTATGAAAAATAAAAGAGGCCAAAGAAGCCCAAATAAAAAACAAGAGGCCAAAGAAGCCCACCAAAATAAAAAAAGAAGAGAAAAAAAGAAAAAAAATAAGAGAAAAAGAGAGAAGGGACAATGTTACTATCCCTTTTCCACACTTGTGCTTCAAAGTAGCACCATGATCTTCATGATAGAGAGTCTCCTATATTGTCACTTTGATATACTAGTGGAAATTTCTCATTATAGAACTTGGCTTGTCAAATGTGTACAAATCCAATAATATAATTTTTTGTGACATGCATTAACATTTTGCTAGTCAAATGTGTGGTCAAACTTTTGAAGCAAACTTTTATGGGGACTAATAAATGAGGACGGAAATCGATGTGTTAACTGATCCAAAGGCCGAGGTTGTTAGGGCATCTCCAAAGCGGACCCTCAAACTGCCCGTAACCATTCGAAATGTGCGGTTCGAACGTGTTTAGCCATCCGACGCGGGCCTGTATCGGTCCGCTGAGTGGTTCGAACGTATTTTTCCCGGCAAACCCAACACAAACTAGGAGGGGTGTGGCTTTGCGGGAGTCCGGTCAGCTGCCACATATGACTCCGACACCCCTGGCCCACCCAAAACCCCTCTCGGACCCCGCGCCTCCACCCCCTCATTTTCTCTCCTTCATTTTTTCTTTCTTCCTTCGCTGCCGGTCCACCACCCCGGCCACCATGCCACATCCCTATCAGAACTCAATGGGATTCGGAGTCCTTGTGAGAGGTGATAACCTGTTGTGTGATCATGCACAACATGATCATGGAGAACGAGAATTAGGATGCTGCTCCAGCTCTTGAATTTAAGAACATGAGTGATCCTACCGAACTTCTAGACCAGAATCCAGCCACATTTGAAGAGTTTGTTCAAATGCATCAACAAATTCGGCATCGAAAATAACTCACGAGCAACTGAAGGAAGATCTAATTCAACATCTGTGGATGGTTAAGGAAGACAACAATGTTGGAGTCTAATGTTTGATTTTTAAAAATAGAACTACTGGAACTACTGCTGCATTTGGACATTTGAACTATTCTAGACTATATATGTGGTTATTTGAACACTCAGACTTAAAATAAAATTGGGGCCGGACGTATGCGGATAGCGATGAATGTGCGGCTTCAACATTCGTACCCGCGGATTGGTCCCATATTCGCGGACGGATGCGAGAGCAAATTCACAGGTCAACATTGGAGATGCGCTCAGAGCAACTCCAACGTGCCGGCCCATTTCATCCACGCGTGTCCGTTTGGATCGGCGTGGACAGAAAAATCGACCCAGCGCGCCGACCCAAATGGACGCGCGTCCGCTTTGCGTCCGCCTGCCGACCCATTCCCGGCCCATTTTTTAGCCTCATTTGCGTCAGCGTGGACACAAAACGGACGCCCGCCGCGCCTGCCTACTCCTTCCTATGGCCCGCTAGTTGGTGGCAGATTGGCCATCCTCTCCCATTCCAACAACAAACCCCTAGCCTGCCTCCTTCTTCGTCGCCGCCACCGCCCATTTTTCCGGTTCCTCTGCCACCTGCCAGTGCTGCAACATCCCTCCTACAACCGCCACCTCCGACGTCGCTGCCACCGCCGTCTTGCCGTCGGGTACCCGAAAGCTTCCCACCCCCACTCCCCGACACAGCCGCGACCAAGAAGTCGCCTCGCCGCCCGACCAGCTCCTTCGTCCTAACACCGGCACGCTCATTGGATGCCACCAGGGAAGCTAGCTGGTCCGAGGGTGGAGCGACTCCCTTCGCTGGCCAGCTCCTTCGTCGACTCCCACAAGCTGTTCGACAGTTTGCCAAGGTACAAAATGGACTCCGCCAACGAGTTCTTTTTTCACAATTTCCTTTGCGACTTCGACGATTCCTTGTCCGATGATGAGGAGGAGATTTTAGCTACCTTGTTGGTCCATCACCACCTCAATAGCCAGCGCCCGTCGTTCCATGGATCCATTCTGAGGCACCTTCCGGCGTTGAATCGCAACCGAGAGAGCAGGCGTTTCCTTCTTTGGAAGGACTACTTTGACACAACGAACCTGTTGTTCAAACATCAAAAATTCCGCCGCCGTTTCCATATGTGTAGGCATCTTTTCAACCGTATTAGAGAGGGGGCGGTCGGCTACGATGACTATTTCGAGTGCAAAGAGGATGCCCTTGGAAAGAGTGGCTTCTCCTCTTATAAAAAATGCACTGCAGCCATCGGAATGCTTGCATACGGAGTGCCCGGTGATCTCATTGACGAGTATGTCCGTACGAGCGAGTCTACATGCCTAGACTCCCTGTACAAGTTATGCAAGGCTGTCATTTATGTGTTTGGCCATGAGTACTTGAGAGAGCCAACTCCTCAAGATACAACCCGCTTGTTGGCGATGAATGCCAGCAGGGGCTTCCCAGGGATGCTTGGCAGCATAGACTGCATGCATTGGGAGTGGAAGAACCGCCCTTCTGCTTGGCAAGGGCAGTATAAGGGACATGTCAGGGCTTACACTGTCATACTTGAGGTCGTGACATCTCAAGATCTCTGGATCTTGCACTCTTTCTTTGGCATGACAGGATCACACAATGATATCAACGTGCTTCAGCTCATGCCGGTGTTTGCTAGGCTTGCCGAAGGCAACATCCCACCGGTGAACTTTACCATCAACGGCCACAACTACGACAAAGGATACTACCTGGGTGATGGTATCTATCCCAAGTGGACCACTATTGTGAAGACAATCCCCAACCCTGTCGGAGAGAAGAGGAAAAGATTTGTGCAAAAGCAAGAGAGTGCTAGGAAGGACGTCGAGCGTGTCTTTGGTGTTTTGCAATCTCGATGGGGCATCGTTCGGTATCCTGCTAATACTTGGAGCATGAAGAAACTGTGGGAGGTGATGACTGCTTGTGTGATCATGCGCAATATGATCGTAGAAGGTGAGCGCCCGGAACGTCTGTACTATCAAGGGTTTCAGTTTCAGGGTGAGAATGTTGTGCTTGAGCATGGAGGAGCGGCAACGTCTGAACAGTTCATCAAATTTCATCATGACATGCGTGATTGGGAAACTCACATGCAACTACAAAATAATTTGGTTGAGCATATGTGGACTCATGTTGGCAATGAATAGATGTATCTTTTTTATTCGGCTTGCAAAACTATGTGAGACTATTTTATTTATATTCGGTTTGTAAAACTAAGCTATTTATTTGGTTGTGGACTATATATTTGCTTATGAAATAGTGCAAAATTTGTGTGTGAATTTGTTGAAAAATAGCAGCCAGTCGGCCACACCGGCATATATGAGTCGGCGCGTTGGACGCACTGCCGACCCAAATCTCAAACAAGACGGACGCCGAGCGGGCGGCCGACCCAAACAGATAAAAAGCGGACAAAAACATCGTCCGTTTAGGTCGACGCGTTGGAATTGCTCTTAACATATATTTTTTAAATGCTCCATAGAGGTCCTGAGTTACGAGCCATTGTAGATGTTTTCCACACTGATGCAACATGATAAACAGTTTGGGGTGAGCCTGCTGCGTGACATGTGTATGATGTTCCAAATGTCTCCAAGGAGATGCCATCATCCAAAAACTGAGCTAGCCAGGGACACGCCCACCTCATCCAGTCGAGACCAAAGACTTGGCAGATGGCGAAGATGTCAAGCGACTCCGATGCATAAAACAAAAGCCAGGCGGCGCGGTTCCTGAAAAGTTGTTTTTCAGCCGCTTGTACAGACGCCACTATCATCATTGCCTCGAAGGCTCGAAGGCCGCCAAATGGCAGGCTCTCGACTCGGTCTCTGCAGCGTTTTGACTACATAACCACGGATTAAGGACGAACCGGTCTAATCAGTGGCCCAAAAGTTTACGGTTAGTGGCTGACGCATGCTGGTGAAGACCTACTAGTAGTAAATCGCCAGGAGATGTAGACCCCTTGACTCTTCCATCCTGGCTAATTAAGGTGGGAACATGTTCATATGGTAATCACATTAGGCATCTTGCTTGCTTAATTACTTGCCGGCTTGTTCAGTCAGTAGACAGTACCATATTGAGGAGGAATTGGTAAATCCCTATGAGGATTAGATTAGACCCCTTGACTGAATTAGTCAAGTGGGAGGATGTTAAAGATGGTAAAGATTGCCATGGATTTTTGCTTGCTTGTATGCACCTACGTATTTTATTGGAGAAAGTGGGAAATGGCATTCCACTGTCTAAACTCAAGTGAAATGACATGACTTGATGCGATCCAATATTAAGTATTTGGGTTAATTGTTAGAATATATACAGGGTCTTCGTAAGTAAATGTTGAATTAAGAACAAAAATCACAGAAAATACAAAAGGTCAATTATAGTGGCGATGCAGGGGTGGGATCACCACCAATACATTCATCCTCCTATCTGAAAATTTCAAACCATCCTTGAAGCCCCTATAAATCCTCCCATTTGCCAAGCAACCAGAGCAAACACTCTGCAGACACCTGTCTCCTCCTCCTCTCACACCTCCTCCAGCTCCACTTAAGCCAAGCCAAAGCAACCCGAGCGCACATGGAGCTCCACTTCCAGGTGCAGCCGCCAGTGCTCCAGCTGCAGGACTACTGCTACTACTACCAGCAGCAGGAGGAGGCCGCCGCCGCCGCCGCGCAGGCCAAGCCCACCAAGCCGCGGGGCCGGAAGAAGGGCAGCACCAGCCACAGCAAGTTCGTCGGCGTCCGCCAGCGCCCGTCGGGCCGCTGGGTGGCCGAGATCAAGGACACCACGCAGAAGATCCGCATGTGGCTCGGCACCTTCGAGACCGCCGACGCCGCCGCGCGCGCCTACGACGAGGCCGCCCGCCTCCTCCGCGGCGCCGAGGCGCGCACCAACTTCGCGCCCCGCATCTCCCCGGACTGCCCGCTCGCCGTCCGCATCCGGGGCCTCCTCCACCACAAGAAGCTCAAGAAGGCCAGGCTGCCCGCCGCCTCCGCCAAGATCCCCGGCTCCTCCTCCACGCCGCCCGCTCCCGCCGCATACGCCACAAGCAATAGCAATAGCAATAGCGACAGCAACAGTAATAGCATGGATGGCGCTTGTGGGGGCGCCAGCAGCAGCAGTAGCAGCAGCGCGCTCAGCTGCGACGGCGCCATGAAGCAAGGCGGCGGGGCACTGGACGCCGGGGAGGTGTACAGGCCGGATTTCGCTCCCGTCGCCGGTACCGAGGAGCTGGAGTCTTGGATGTTCGAGTCGTCGTTCGGCCAGTTCCCGGCGCTGGACGGTTTCGCCGCCGTCGACGCCTGCACGCTGCCAGCCGCGTCCCCGGAGGAGACCAGCGTCGCCCCCGCGGCCGGGATGGTGGAGTTCGAGCGGATGAAGGTGGAGCGGCGGATCTCGGCGTCCCTGTACGCCATGAACGGCCTGCAGGAGTACTTCGACAGGGTGTTCGAGGCGTCCGCCGGCGACCCGCTGTGGGATCTCTCGCCGCTCTGCCAGTAGCCTGGCTTCTTCTTCACCCCGTCGCCGTCGTCGTTGTCGTTCTTGCTCTTTTGCCTCCTGGGTGTTGGGGGAAAAGGCCCCGGGTGTATGTGTGCATGCATGTCAAACTTGGTTTTTGGGTGTCGCCAGGCAGTGCAGTGTAAAGAGGAAGGGGGTTTCTAGATTCCAAATCTGCTCTCCATTCGATGCATTTTTGTGTGCAAAATGCTCCAAATTTGTTGTGTGGTTTAGCAGACCACTCTGAATTTCGTGATGCAGCTAGTTCAGCCATGGCGTAGTTTCAGTTCTCGAGATATGTTGAGCCATGGATGAGAAATCGGCATGTTCTACTACAGTTTTCTGGTAGTTTCAATGGGGTTGTCCATCAGATTGCAGTGTTGCATGCAGGAAACCTCGATTGAGCAATGGCTCATCGCTGCAATGGATGATGAATCCTCGTGTTGTTGGTGTATGATCAAATGAGCCGAACTAAAATACCGCAAGATTTTCTTCATGCATTTGCTATTCGTCAGCTGCTTCAAATTGTAATTTAGACCAGCCGATTTTGCGCGAAAGCCCAAGCTCGAAGACGGGGCCGCGCAGGAACGACCCGGCGGCGGCCTCGCTGGGGGAGGGGAGTCAGAGGTTGACGGGTCCGGGTGTGGGAGGGGGAAGGGTCGGGGTTTAGAGGAATGACTGAAGGCGACAAGGCATGCACCGCTGATGGCGTCGTTTGGCGGCAGCAGGAGGAGGAAGAATCTACCGACAACAAAGTTTTTCCGGACAACTCACGGTTAGGTCACCACCCTCGGGAAATATCAGGTGCTCCCAAGCTCTAATTAAAAAAAATCAATTCTAAATGTTTCAAAAATTCTAAAAAGAATTGTAAGTGTTTATAAGGAATGTGACTACAACTCCTAAAAATTTCAGGTCCAAAATCCAAATGCACATTGGAAAACAAAAAAAGTACAAATTCAAATGTGAATAGTGTCAAGGTTGCTTTTGTCTTTTTTTGACAATATTCATGCTATATTTCACATTTCTGTTTCTTAATGTGCATTTGGAGTTTGGACCTGAAATTTTTAGGGGTTGTAGTCACATTCCTTGTGAGCATTCACACTTATTTCCAGAACCTTTGGGACAATTAAAAATTGTTTTTTTTCCTTTTTATTGCAAATTGGAGCCCCTCATGGGTGGGAGCACCTGATATTTCCCCCACACCCCTCCCCTCTGGTTTGGCCGTCAGTTGGAGATTGAACTGTTCCAGGCCCACAAATTTGCATGGATTTGAAAAGTTTTGAATAGAAAATTAACAAGCATCTCTTGTTCATTGGTTCCACATAGTTGGCTAACGATGTTAACCACTCGCTGAACCCCCCAACCTCCAAAAAGCTGTCACATCCACAGAGCCACAGCCACTAACAGTATGGAAGGGAGGAATGTTAAAAGGAGCACGCCCGTCCAAAACCCCAATTTATCCGAGTCACAGGTTCGGTTACAACTGGAGGGCGTTGAGCTCCACAACAGCAAAAATACTGTTTAGTTTCCACTCTCGGCTTTGCTACTGCTTACGACAAGGGCACAAACAAACGCACATATCAGGACAAGAAGCTTTCTTTAGTTCAGTAGGTGGCGCCGTGGTCCGTTGCAGCAACAATTCACTAGCAATTCTTGCTTAGATAATGGAACGAGCCACGCTCAGCTCCGGGGCAAGTTCAGTGCACTCGGGAATGACGGCAGCAGTTGATGTTGAGTCTCTGGTGTTGTGTGCTCAGCTAACCTGTAAGTAATCTGTAAAATTATAAGCTCGGTTCTGCTCTGAGTTGGAGCTTGGAAGCGATGGCGTTGGGAGCTCGAGATGGGCAGTGCTTTATTGGCTTTGACAAGTCACAAGGCAAGGTGACAAAGGAACAGTCGCGCTGTGTCAGCTAATTTCGGGTGTTACCCTTAACAGAAGAGCTAATTTTGGGTGTTATTACCCTAAAAAAAGGAGCTAATTTTGGGTGTTGCATATGAAAATTGGCGAGGGAAATGGCTGGATTCCTTTCCCTCCCTTTCTGCAGCCCAATAGGTGATCTGGGATATGTATCGCCCATCACAACCGCTCCCGGTGAAGGGTACGCCCTGTGTCTGGCTCATAGCTTTATTTGAAGAGTAAAATGCATCATGAATCCTAAAATATTGTAGGTGTGTCAGTTTAACCCTATAACTTCGAAATTACAGTTTTAGGTCCTAAAACTACTGGAGGTTTGTCACTTTAGTCATAAAACTTCGAAACTGTAATTTTGGGTACCAAAACTATGTAAGTTTGTTCATCTCAAGTCCTAAGTTTGCATGCCCAACATTGACCCACCGACGTGTCGCTTGGAGATACTTGGACTATTGCGACATTGACCCAATGGACCCACCAAGTTAACTTATGAAATGTAAATATGCAAGAAACCCCTAGAGCATTGTCTCGCCTCATTCTCATGCCCTCATCTTCTCCAACGCACAAAATGCTCAGAGGCGACAGTGGCATGACGGCCCGAGCTCCAACGAGGAGAGTAGATCGGCCATCTTAACCTCACCCCACAGTAGTAGAAACGACATGTAACACAACTTCCAATTGATACCCACCTGTGGGTTGTGCCTGCAGCTGGGGCGTGTAGGTTAAAACACACACTGTGACCTATAAGCGTATTGATCACTTTTGAGGAAGTAAACACATATAAAGGACTCATTTGAAGAAAAAAAATGCACCATAGATATTGGCCATGCAAGCTTAGGACCTAGATGAATAAACTTACATAGTTTTGGGACCCAAAACTGTAGGTTTAAAGTTATAGGACTAAACAGGCACATCTTCAATAGTTTTAGGACCCAAAACTGTAATTTCAATGTTATGGGACTAAAGTGACACATCACCAATAGTTTTAGAACTTGTGATGCATTTTACTATTATTTATATCCCCACAATATTTGTAGGTAGAAATAAAAGATCACTGGGATAACCAACATCTCGCTTATAGCTAGTTTTTTTTTTGAGGCAAACTTATAGCTAGGTTTAGAGATGTAGGGAACCCTTGCGTGAAGGCAAGCTCAAGATGGGCCGGCCCAGCCACACGCAAGATGTGCCAAATATTCTAAATATACATATTAGGAAAAACACTTAACATAAAACATATAAAAAAATGTTAACCAAGCATCTAAATGTTAAATATGTATAGAGAATATTTTTCTCACGTATATGATAAATGTATAAAAAATACAATGTGCATGAAAAATTGATCATGTATTTAAAACTTTTAATCAACCATTTAAGAAATGTTAATTTTTTATATAACAACTGTAGCAATGTATTAAAAAAGTTAAATTTTGTATTTGATAATGTTAATCAAGCATTTAAAAAAAGCTAAAAAGATATAGAAAAAATGTTCACCATGTATTCAAAAAATGTTAGTCTTGTATCTAGAAAATATTAATCAAACATTTGAAAAAATGTTTAAAATATGCAAAGAAAAAATGTTGACAATGTATTAAAAAAAGGCTAAACTTGTATCTAATTTTTTTAAGCATGTATTAGGAAAATATAGTAGACATATAAAAATGTATAATATGTACGCAAAAAATAGACATAAAAGTATAAGAATTAAAATAATGTTAATCATGTATTTAAAAAATGTGAAACTTGTATATACAAATGTTTCTGGTGTATATGGAAAATTTCGAGTGTATATTAAAACCAAGAGAAACCAAAAATAGAGAAGGAAACAAGGAACAAGAAAAAACAAAGGAAGCCCGGAAAGAAGAAGAAAATGAAGAAAAAAAGGACAAAAACAAAGGCAACCAAAGAAATAAGAAAACAGAAAATAAAACCGAAGAAAACCATTGAAAAAGAAAGGAAAACAGTGAAAGCGGGAAAGGAAAACAAATAAAAACCGATGAAAAACATGAAAGAAACAAAGAGATTCAAAGAAAAAAAATGAAGATACTAAGAAAGAAAACAAAAAACTTGTGAAAACCAAGAAAATAAGGGAAAGACAGTTAAATGCGCTAAAGAACACAAAGAAAATAGTGGATTTTTTCCGAAGAAAATGAAAAGAACTCAAGAGAGAGACAAAAATAACTAAAGAAAACAGAAAAACCAAAAAAAATAAAATGAATGAAACCAACGATGCCAGCAAGCGAACTAAGGATACGATAGATAAAGAGTTGGCCGCTCCCGCGTACAGATGAATCTCTCAGTAGCTCCTGACTGTGGGTTGGCCGTTCAGGGAGCGGTTTTAGAATGGCTCCGAAGGGCGCGACTTTCCTGAGAGCAACTAAATGAGGGGCACCCCTTGCGGTAGCCCTTCATGGGTCACTTTTTGGTGGGCTCAGAATGCACCACTTGACGCGTTCTCAGCAGCCACGTGTCTCGTGTTGGACACTTCGCCAGAATTTTGTTTTTTAATTTTTCTGTACTCGTTTCCATGCTTTAGATGAGTTTTTTCGAGGTTTTTTGGCTTTTCAGTTTTCTGACGGGTTTCCCGAGATATTGGAGAGAACATTTTCATTTTTGCATAAAAAAATGTGTTTTTCCTTCCGTGAGAGGCACAGATTTCTTCTCGCGGAGGCACAAGTTTGCTTCCGTAAGAGGCACAGCTATGCCTCTCGGAAAGGAAAAACAACGTGTTTTCTTCTTCCACGAGAGGCATAGGTTGGTTTGCTTTGGTGTGCCTATCAAAAAAACATGTTTTCTTTTGCTTCTGCAAGAGGCACATATTTGCGTCTCGTGGAGGCAAAGGTTTGCTCCTGTCAAAGGCATAGTTGCGCCGCTCGAAAAGGAGAAAAACATTATTTTTCATCCATGAGAGGCACAAATTTATTTCTCATGAACGCAAAGGTTTACTTTCGCGAGAGACAGAACATGTTTTTTATGCTTCCACGAGAGCCATAGATTTGCTGGCAAGAAAAGGTGGGAAAAAAACCATGTCCGGCTTGGTTTATTTTTCTTCTTCTGTTTTTTCATGAAAAAGAAGCTTTTCGAAACCTAGTAACATGGAATCTAATTTTGAAGATTTCGACACGAGAAATCCATCAACGAAAATGGTTCAAGATTTGAACTCATGGTTTAAGAGATAAAACATTTTAAATAAATAAATCTTAAAAAATAAAAACTATCCGGTTGCAACAAGTGGCGGACGGGAAGGTGGGAGTGATCTTTTCTTTTTTAAACTTTACTAGAGTTGCCCCTTAACCATTGATTTCAGACTTTATTTGGACTCGGGCACTTCCAAAATGGGCCCGCCCAATAACCATGCACACAGACCTTTTTTTAGGGTACCATGCGCGCACACGCCAATGTCACACACACCAATAGACATTACACACGTAGCCTAGTATTTGTTTTTTATATACTTTTGTTTATATTTCAAAATATTCTAAATACGTTTGCTTTAGAATTAATGTATTTAAATTATCATTTAGAAAATAATAGCTCAGTGTAATCTTTTATTTGTTTAACTAAAAAATGTTTGTACCTTTGAAAAAAAATGTTACTGCCATTTAAATATCTTCCTGGGTTTAAAACCATTATACAATGTAAATTTTTTGCACAATTTGTAATTATACAATGTAAATTTTTTGCACAATTTTTAAAATGTTTTGCACCACCCAAAAAAGTGTTCGTGACATTAAAAAATTCACGTGTTCCGAAAATAAATGTTTGTGAAATTTTAGAAAATGTTTATATAATGTAAACAAAATGTTCGTGTAAATTTTAAAAAATATTTCGTAAAATTTAATATAATTGACAATTAATAAATGTTCGTTGTTTTACAATATATTTATAACATTACAAAAAGTTATAATATTATGTATTATATATTAATGTAATATAAAAAATTGTTTCATACCATTCAAAAAAGATGTTCGATGTATATTTCAAAATGTTTAATGTTTACTCATTATAATTATTGAAAACATAGTTGATAAAATGTGCATCATGTATTTTAAAATGTTCCACGTGTATATTTTTTTCATGAGAATACATAAAATGTACAACATCTATTGAATAAAGTTAAAATGTATTTGAAAAAATGAAAAGAAAAAATACGAATAAAATTCAAATAAACTGATAAAAATATATGCGAACAAACCAAGAAGAAAAAAACTTAAGGAAGGTTTTAAAACTTGTCAATATAACTTTCTCAGAACTGCTCCAGGAAGCTACAGTACTGGACTGGCCCGTTTGGTTTAGCGCAAGAGGCGATGAGGAGCTATTTTACGCTGTATGCGAGATACCCTCTCGGGCTCTGGAATCTTCGAACCGGGTATTAGGAAACTTACGGCCCACTTTTTTTCTCTGGTTTCCATTTTTCTCTTTCCGTTTCCTCTGGGTGTTTTTTGTTTTAATATTTATCTAATGGATGAATATTTTTCAAATTTAACTAGAATTTTAAAATACTTTAAGATTTTCTATATCTGTAAAGTTTTTATAATTCGTGAATATATTTTTCAAATCCATGAAAAGTTTCAAATTCTTGATGAATCTTAAAATCCACGAATATGTTTTAAAAACTGTCCTATTTTTCCCTGGATTTTCATATTCATGAATATTTTCAAACACATGGTCATTTTGTTAAATTGTTGATAATTTTTTTAAAAAATCATGATTTTTGTAAATTAAAATAAACCACCTCAAGTAAAAATTGAATTAAAAAAATAGAAAGAAACAAAACCATGCACTCGCTTGGAGACTCTGCTACAGGAGCGTACAACTTAGTTGTGCGGGTCACCAAGTGAAGTATCACCTTCCCGACTTGGGTTAGAGCATGATTCATTTAATACGAAAAATTGGCAAATGCGAAATATTAGCTAGTGGTTGGTTTGTTTCCAACTTTTCTTAACAAGCTCACAAAAAGTTATCAAATTTTAGCAACTCTGCTTTTGCCAATTGTTGACTTACAGTATATTGACAATGCCAAGGCATCAAGCCAATGAGCCTCTTATCAACTTCGACGGCGGAAGAGAAAGCATCCAAGCTGAGCTCAACTGAAGTGCTCATGTTGGCTTGTTGCCAACTTTTCTTATCGAGCTCTCAAAAGGTTAACAAATTATAGAAACTTTGCGTTTGCCAATTGTTAGCTCACCGAATATTGACAATGTCAAATGTTGGCATCAAACCAATCAGCCTCTTAGCAATTTCGGCTCGATTGAAGCGAAAGCCTCCAAGTCGGGCAGCATAACACAAATCTCAATGGCGAGGGATGATGTGGGTGCTCCTGTTTGTTTTCCGTACTAGTATTGTGCGAGTGTGACGATTGTTGACTAGAAATTTGTTGGAACAAGCAGAGATTTACTGGTCCTAAAGCGAATTAGGTGCGGTATGGCAGTCACAAACATCTTTGTTTCGACAACTTTGTCTCTGCTAGGAGGAAGAAAAGTACCTCTAAATTAGCTGCGGTATGGCAGTCACAACACATGTTTGTTTCCACAACTCCGTCTCTGCTGGGAGGAAGAAAAATACCTCTAAATAATGGAGGAATAAAAAAACTTACTCCCTCAGTAAACTAATATAAGAGCGTTTAGAATACTAAAATAGTGATCTGAACGCTCTTATATTAGCTTACAGAGAGAGTACTTACTAAAGGGCTGAAGGATCGCTGAATCCTCCCCCCCACCCTTCCCCCAATTGCAAATTATTTTAGAGTATGTTTGGTTTGTCACTGATTTTGCCACACTTGGCTTACCTTACGTGCTCAAATTTTTAGCCACACTGTAGGTGCTGGTGTCGGTTGCCTTGTCTGGTACTCCAAACCTCCTATCACGTTGTAGGGTCATGGACCGAGCTGATCGACCCATGATATAACCGACCTAGCGGGCCCATGCAAACTTCCGGTAAGGTGAGGCACCCCTGGGCTGTAACACCGTCAGCACTGCCATAGAATTGATTGTAACCTTTTTTTCTAATGTGTTTGTAAGGATTAACATATGACCGCATTTCAAAGAAAGAAGAGGGAACCGTCGGCAACTAAAAATACTCCGTCTTCAGAAGTTGGCTAGTGGCATATGGTTGGTGCCTCACTCGCACAACACCTGGGAAATCTTTTATCAGCGATCTTGGAACCGGGACCAGACCTGAGATTCCCAAAGCCTCAAGCGTCACCAGTCTACCAAACTTACCAACCGCACTGGCATCAGGCCGTTCGCATCTGTCGTGTGTACAGATGGAAACCATTTTCAGGGTTTCCACATTTCAGTGGTTCAGATACACAATTGGCATACTCAGCAGATGAGTCAATAAATGGAAACGTCCGTAGTACTACTAACATGGCACAGTGCATTAGAGAACAACATTTGCAGTTCGGCTCAGAATGATGCATACACACACACCAAACTTGGGACGAGTAGCATCGAAAGCCAAAATGGGAACAATCATGGCCACCCTAACAACATCTTCAGTACATTACAGGAAAGGAAACACGCATAACAGCAATCAATATGTAACGCAATGGAACCATACTTACTGAGTATACAGATCAAAGCCAATCATTAACCAGCCAACTACTTATTAACCAGCTACTTAATAGTCATCCCCCTCATCGCCCTCGTCGTCCGCGCCTTCGGCGCCAACCTCCTCGTAGTCCTTCTCCAGAGCGGCCAAGTCCTCACGGGCTTCTGAGAACTCACCTTCCTCCATGCCCTCGCCGACGTACCAGTGCACGAACGCGCGCTTGGCGTACATCAAGTCGAACTTGTGGTCGATGCGCGAGAACACTTCGGCGACGGCAGTGTTGTTGCTGATCATACACACGGCCCGCTGAACCTTTGCCAGGTCGCCTCCGGGGACAACGGATGGTGGCTGGTAGTTGATGCCACACTTGAACCCGGTAGGGCACCTTTGTGATGGCAGCATAAATATGTTAGTTAGACAATCAAGTGTCAACTTTTTAAGTGCATAGCTGCTCGTGATAATAATATAAGCGCAACTAATAACGCGAGAAAGACAGCTTACCAGTCGACGAACTGGACAGTTCTCTTGGTTTTGATGGTTGCTACCGCAGCATTGACGTCCTTGGGAACAACATCACCACGGTACATCAAGCAGCAGGCCATATATTTGCCATGCCTAGGGTCACACTTGGCCATCATGCTTGAGGGCTCAAACACAGCGTTGGTGATTTCAGGCACAGAGAGCTGCTCATGGTAAGCCTTCTCGGCAGAGATAACAGGGGCATACGACGAAAGCATGAAATGGATACGTGGGTAAGGGACGAGGTTGGTCTGGAACTCTGTGACATCCACATTGATGGCACCATCAAACCTCAGGGAGGTGGTAAGTGAGGATATGATCTGTGATATCAGCCTGTTCAAGTTGGTGTAGGTTGGCCTCTCAATGTCAAGAGACCTCCGGCATATGTCATAGATAGCCTCGTTATCTAGGAGGACCGCAACATCGGTGTGCTCAAGCAAAGAGTGAGTGGAGAGGACACTGTTGTATGGTTCTACAACAGCTGTTGAGACCTGAAATACAGAGTGGCATAAGATAAAAGGGATAATGATAAGCCCAACTGAAAATAATGTAACAACATATCTATCCATACTGTCCCCACAACAGCTAAGATGCAGATAACCTACTCACATGAATACCCTGAATGGTCCACAGTCCAGTCACATGGACAGGTAGGTACAGTGCTATGGAATAATGTTGGCTCATAAGTAGTGCATGCTTTAATACCATATAATCAGGGCTCTAAGTAAACTAATTTTACGCCAGCATTAGCATTTTAGCTTTACACATATTCTATTGAAAATATCTGAAAATGATGGAAGAGCTAGCTTAAAGACAACATCCTCTCAGAACGAAAAATTAAACCAGACTGAATAATACGCTCAAATTTTCCCTCATTGTCATTGGCCCCTCAAGAAAGTACACTCAAATTTTCTGAAATAACACACGCATTAACATAACACTGGTTCATGAACAAGTTATACCTGCGGGGAAGGGTAAATGGTGAAACCAAGCTTAGATTTCTTGCCATAATCAACCGAGAGGCGCTCCAACAACAGAGAGCCCAGTCCTGATCCAGTTCCACCACCAACAGCATTGAACACCAAGAATCCCTGCAGGCCGGTGCAATTGTCTGCCAATTTGCGTACACGATCCAGACATAGATCTACAATCTCCTTTCCAACTGCATTACACAATTATAATCAGAACTGGATACACTTATAATCGCAATAGACTAGAGTTTACATAACAACCATGTAAATGTAAGATGAGTTACCAGTGTAGTGGCCACGAGCGAAGTTGTTAGCGGCATCCTCCTTCCCAGAGATGAGCTGCTCCGGGTGGAAGAGCTGGCGGTAGGCACCGGTGCGCACCTCATCGATGACAGTGGGCTCAAGGTCGACGAAGATGGCCCTCGGCACGTGCTTGCCCGCACCGGTCTCACTGAAGAACGTGTTGAACGCATCGTGTGCAACCCCGACCGTGGTGTCACTGAATCATCAACCAAAAGGCAGCGTTAATACATGGATTGGAAGAACTCTAATCACCGATCTGTGAATTAACTTCTCTACAGCCAGGTTCCAATCAAGACTTATCCTGAGACAATAGAGGCAGGGTAAGAGTGTTTGTATTTATGAATGCTTCTGGAACAAGCATTACACCAAATCAACAAAACAAATCCTCCAGGAGGATGCCTTTATTAGTAGCTAGCCAGATTAAACTCTTCAATCCGTGCTCAGTCCGGTACTCATAGCTCCACTGTTAAAATATTTATGAAGCAGAAAGTTTCCAACAATACTAATTAAGCATCGTACCATTGTCAAATTTTCAGATCCCGCGGGATAAGAACTCGCAACTGTCTCGTGGTACGTGCCTACCAACTTTAGCAGTACAGTCTACAAAGAACACGACGCCTGTCCGGTCTAGTAGTTAACAGAAACAGAACATTCTTAGGGAGACAGCCTCCTTTGTACAGAAACGGAACAAATGCATGAAGTAAAAGAGTACGGAGGACTTGGGCGAACTTGTAATTTGAAACGCCGATCGTCTCGTCCTCTTCTTGCCGATCTCCGGACAACCAGCAACATGAAAAAAATTCCTGCCCCATAATCCCATCGCAATGTCCAAACGACAAGTACAGACTAACGGAACATGGTGATGATTCAGAAAAGGGAATTTCCTCCGGGACTACCGCAATCCCCATTCGCAATTCGTAGGATTTACAGGGGGGAAAGGAAAAAAAAGGCAAAACACAAGATTAAGAGAAAAACAGGATCAATTTAACCGTAATTTGCGGCCAATATATTATAACCAGTAGCGCGCGCACCAGCGCTTGGCAACATCAAGAAACGGAATGCATTCAGGGATCGGGATGGCGTGCGCGCGTACCTGGGCATGGTGCCATCTTGCTGGATGCCGTGCTCGAGGCAGTAGAGCTCCCAGCAGGCGTTGCCGACCTGGATCCCGGCCTGGCCGATGTGGATGCTGATGATCTCCCTCATCTCGTCGCGCCTTCCTCCTCCTCGCTCCCTTCCGTCTTGCTCGCCTTCTCCTCCTCCTCCCGGTTCTTTTCCCAGGAAGGTGTAAAGAATGGCCTCCTCTGTTTCTCTCTCCCTTGTCTTCCCAAAATGCGTGAGATCGGGAGATAAAAGGGGGAGGGGGGCAGAGGAGGGGAAGAAGCGGGGGAGATCGGGTAGTTTGCGGGCGCAGCGACGGGGAGCGGTTGCCTTTTACGTGAGCCAGTGCTCCGTGGACGTGATTCACGTGAACCGGCTCTCTTCTAGTCACGTTTGCAGGGAGTAATTAAATGCCGCTCACGAATGGAAACGGGTCGACGAGCGAGGGTAACTGCTGCGCAGGCCATCGTCACTAATAAAACCGAATCGTAGTTTTATTTTTATGTGGGGTTCATTCTGCAATGTTTTTCTTGGACATTTGGTAATTTCCGTATGTACTACTTGTGCAATTGTACTATGTTTTTTTTTGGATCAATTGTACTATGTTTTATTGATTAATATATAATGTGTATGAAAAAAACAAATCAACCCTAAATATAAAACAAAAACTAATTAATAGGAGAGACAAGGAATTGGATACTGCCTTTAAAAAAGTGGATATTGGAATTTTTATGAGACATCTTTCAAACCAGCAACACACACCTCTTAAAAAATACGAAAATGATAATGAGGAAAGGTTCGATCTCTAGTACATTCTGGCGCGAACACAATGCCACTTCTCTTATCAGACGTATCTCGACGCAATGATGTAATTGTTCACTCCAGATCCCCCAAGGAGCGAACGGCCCCGATTATACTTTTGTGCTATGTAGCATGCATCCTCCTGGCGTATCAGCTTTACTATCTCCCCTAGGCCCAATCTTTTCAGATGGCAACTTTCTGTGTTTTACTCCATTTAAATCCCGAACAAGTGGCTATCTAGAGAATGACAAATTATGTTTTTAACATGTCAAGTATATCAGCTATATCATGGAATTTTTTATGTTTTGTTAGACTTTTACATACACCAACTCGCTTTTACAAACATGGCACATCCCTCTGATGTAGTAGCATGGCAATTCCTGAACATGGTGGCAACTTTCTACACTGTACCATGGACAATTCTCTATGTTGTAGCATTTCAATCTCGGTCATGTAGCATGTCAATTCTCTATGTTGCAGCAGGCCAGTTATCCTGATGTAGCTGGCAGTCATATGCGAACCTTTCTTCTTATGTAGCAAGGCAATTATATCTGATGCATCTGTAATATTCTGTATATATAGCATGGCACTTTGTAGACTTACTTTTCTACAAGTTTCTCTGTTGGAGCATGACACTTCTTTCTACCTGCAACATCATCACATCATGGCAATTCTCTAGTTGTGTGTGAGGGAGGAGGGTGGGTAAAATAGTCTCACAGTGGGGAGCTCGATGAGAACTAGTCTTCATCGCACGCATGACTCGCTCGTGGGAGCCTCCTAGCATGAACCTCGTCATTCGCTCGTGGGAACCTGCTAGAGCGCATGATAGTTTGCGCCAGGAGCACCAGGAAGGGCACATCTGTGTTGTATGAGAGTACAAAAGGTAAAGAAAATGCACTGAGATCCCGGAGGGGCCGATCGTTCTCTTTGTCGTGAACTGAGTCGATGACACACAACCGTCGCCGCCTCTCCATCACCAAATCCAGCCAGTGGGTTTTATCGCGGTTGGAAGTCATCAAGGGCATGATTCCGCTGAACCAACATTCTGAAGAAGAAACCATCGAAGTCATTTGCGCCGGAAGATCCACAAATCCAAGATCTCAACCTTTGAAAAAGCTTACACGCTTCACACTATCACTTGAGGGCACATCAAGGTGATGAAAATACATGATACAACTTATAATGGTATTGCTAAATCTCAATCGACTAAGACTTAACGAAGTCTCAGTCGATGGTATATTCGTAAGATCTCACATAGAGATCCATGCAAAATTTTCTTTTACTTTTTCTTTCTTCTTTTTTATATGTAGTGTCACTTGATTGAGACTTGATTAAGTCTCAGTCGACTAAGATCTAGCCACACCCAACTTATGAAGCTTGCCTCTATCATCCAAATGTAATCAATAAAATAATAAAAATTACAAAAAC